>NC_092282.1:17750510-17825510 GCF_036320965.1 Panulirus ornatus
ACCTACCAAAATACTCACAGTAGGTGGTAGGAAAGGAACCCAACAAAAGTTGTGGTGCTGGAGTACCCATACCAAGTAGGATGTGACATGGATACTTGTGAAGTCTTCGGGAGGTCTTCATCCCCATAGCCCGGGCTGGGCCCAGGCTGCTGGAATGGGTCGTTTGGTCTACCAGGATCTTGGAAGCCGTAGCCCTCATCCTTACATAGCCCCCACAGCCTGGTTGGTCTGGCAGGCTTTGTCCATTGCACTTTAGAACTTCTCTGCCGTGCATCCCAGGCTGTTTATGGTGGTAGCTGGCATGGTGTTGAAGAGTCTTGGGCCCCGGATGATTAAGGTGTTCGCTCTCTTTGTGGATATCTTACCTTTGGAATTCAGAAATAGTGTTTTACGAAGCCTTCCATACCTGGCAAGGATTTCCCTGATATACCTGACCCGTCTGCGCTCCAGGGAGTATAGCCTCAGAGGTTTCAGTCATTTCCTGGAGGAACTATGTGTGTGTGTGTGCGTGTCGGAAGGACAGCAATCCCAGCCACATTTCTTATCAACACTCTACATTCGGGCCGCACTATAGCCCTCCAGCGGCTTCTGCGAAAAGTCAATTTACATGACGTTGGTAAATTGTCCAGCGTTGTGAGTGTGTCATCCTTGAGGACCACCTGCAGGGTTGTGAGTGTGTCATCCTTGAGGACCACCTGCAGGGTTGTGAGTGTGTCATCCTTGAGGACCACCTGCAGGGTTGTGAGTGTGTCGGCTCTGAGGATCACCTCCAGAGGAGTGAGTGTCAGCTCTGAGGACCAACCACCTGCAGGGGTGTGAGTGTCAGCCCAGACGACCACACATTTTCGGTAGTGGTGTTTATAATCCACTGGGACCCTTGTCAAGCCACTGGTGATGTTTATAATCTACTGAGACCCCTTTCAAGCCACTGGTGATGTTTATAACCCACTGAGACCCTTGTCAAGCCACTGTTGATGTTTATAATCTCCCTCATTGAAAGAAATGTTCCAGCTACAGGGAAGAGCGACAGTGTTGTGCAGGTATTATAAAAGTTTTGAGAGAAGTGACCTTGAACTGTAGATCAGTTACCCAGGCGAGCATAGCCTGCAGGATGGATGGTACAGGAGGTACTGAGGAAGCTTCATCAGGGTTCAGTGCTGGGCCCATTTCTCCCTATGATATACGTAATTGATTTGCCAGACGAGGTGGATTCATACGTGAATATGTTTATTGATGATTTTAAGATCATGAAGAAAGTGGGAAAGAAACAGGGACTGCGAAATGCTACAATGGACGTAGACAAGACCCAGAAATGGCTTAAGAAAATTTAACCTTGAAAATGTAAAGTTTATGAAGATGGTTACGGAATCATACAAACTAGATGACGGAATTCTGTTTCTGTGGAATATCAGTGTAGATATCAATATTGTGTCAACATTGCGTCGAATCTGACATTAGAGCACCATGTGAAAAGGGCTGGGAGGGAAGTGATGTATTAATGGTCATTGTCAAAGTTCCCCAGAAATTCATTGACTGTGAGATGTTTTAAGAAGATATCTACGTACACGACTGGCATTCGCCCTAAGGTAAGAGATGCCGCAACGGTCTGACCTCCTGTCTTGGAGAAGTACTTGGAGTAACTGGAAAGAGTCGCAGGACAGCATGAAGGAATGCTGCCCGAACTAGGGAGGAATGAGCTATGAAGAGACGAGGGATGCCCTTCACCTCCACACACTGGACACACGGAAAGTTAGGACGGTATAACCATGTATGTATTTCTGAGAAACTGCGACGACGTAGTCATACAACAGGTATTAGACATCAGACGAAAGTGTGGGACAAGAGGGACGACTGGAGGGTACACAAGAGGAGAGGACGCAGGTTCGTATGTGAGCGCTTCCTCAGCAACAAAACTGTGGAGTTGTACAGCGAGCTAAGCAGGTAGACAGATGCCACCACTGTTGAAAGGTTCAAGAAACTAGTTGACCTGAAGATGGGATAAGACTGTTATGCCCCGTCCCCGTATGAACAGACAGGTAACATAACACACATGCTAAATATACCGTCTGGGCCATGTTTTCACTCCGCTTTTCGAATAAAAGTATTTTTTTTCATTTGTTTTCATTTCATTCCCCAGTAACCACACAAGAAACAGCCCTACAGCATTATATAACTGACGATGCAGGACGACCTTGAACCAAAGGTGTACATATACTTATCTAGCTAGAGCCATGTTGATGTCATATGCTTATCAAGCTAGAGCCGTGTTGATGCCATACATTTCCTGACAGAAGCCAGCCATGGGATCGCCACCAACACAGAAGTAACCTGATATGCAGGAAGCTGGGTAGTGTGGCACTCCCAGCCCTCGGAAGCGGCTCCCTCACGGATATTACCTTGTGCGTGGCCAGTGTTAATTACGCAGCTATAAATAACTGCTTTGTAATCCTGCATTCTGACAGTTTCTACAGACTAAAGAAGTCTGTGTTCTGTGTACCACCGGAAATCACTGTCGAGGCATCTGTGAACATGAGATGATAAATTATTTATGAAACGCAGCCAGAGTATAGACTTTACTATTAGGGAAGGAGGATTAAACAGAATATTTCCATATGCATTTGGGTTGGCAGTCTGCTGATTATTGATTTTCACAGTGGTTAGGATGGGACTGTTTAATGTAGAAGTCCATCCGAGATAGGATTGATTTTGTGTTTTTGGCGCAGGAGTGGTTGATTTATTATGGGCTCCTACCCATCCTGTGAGCGGCGGATGGTCTAGCTACTGTTGTGGTGCTGAACTGCACCTCTAGGATGAGGCATCTTAGGTAGCAGGAGGTGATGGTCGGTGGCGAGAAGAGTGCAGTGGCATCTTCACGAAATGTCGGCTGCAGGCCAGGTGATGGTGAGGGAGAGTCGAGAGGACGAGTGCATTGTGCGCCTCGTGGAAGGTGGTACAGGAGAGACTGTTTAAAATTATGTTTGCCATTTTCTCCGCCTATTCAAATTGCTTGGTGGATGAGGAAGAACACTAAGCTGGGGTGGTGCAGGTGGGTTTGGGAAGAAGGAAAGTTAGGAAGATGCTCTTAACTTGTGACACAAGGAGTCCTGGTGTTATGCATCTCCAAGGAATATGAAGATGATTGCTGAATGATTTGATGACGGAATTAACATGTTTCTTTCATCTTAGTTTCTCGCCTGTAGTGACACACAGAAGCTAGGTATTTCGAGCAGCCAGGAGTTGACCTTGGGCCTCTTGGGGCAGCGTTGGAGGATCAAGGTTGGAACTGAGGCTGGTGAGCTATGCTACGGTGTTGGTTTGGCTGATGGTCGTCGTTACTTGCGATGATCTGGCTGTGTTGGGTAATGCGGTTGGGAGAGCCGTTGGCATACCCGACGTACGTATTTCCAGTGAATACATGGTTTCATCAGGGCATCATATACATGGATGAGGAAACACAAGGATCCCATCCATGTCGTGTGGATGGCCACAGGTGAGGGACGTGAGAGTGATGTCTCCTCCTAAGCGTCCAGACCAACTTCGCCTCCTGTGGATATCTGTGAGCCTTGTAGGTTATACTGACTACAACACTCAGGATAGACTTTGTCCCTCAGTAACGCAAGAGCGAGATGTATTACGAGATGGAGACGTGGCCAAGTACAGTGGCAGAATTCGTGGAAATGTCTTACAGGACAAAGTGATGGAGGTGTAACCAGGTACCAGGGAGGTAAAGGTGTAGTCTGATAACACCGGGATAGAAGTGTAATCAGGGATGGAGGTGTTGCCAGGTAGTACTAGGGATGGAGATACAACAAGGTAGTACCAGGGATGGAGGTGTAACCAGGTAGTGTCAAGGATGGAGATGTGGCCAGATATTACTGGGGATCGAGGTATAGCCAGGTGGTACAAGGGATCGAGGTTTAGCCAAGTAGTACCAGGGGCGGAGATGTAGCCAGAGAGTATTAGGATCGAGGTAGTGCAGCCTAGTAGTACCATGATGGAAGGTGTAGCTAGGTAGTACCATGATGGAAGGTATGGCTAGGTACTACTAGGAATGGAGGTGTAGCCAGGTAGTACTGGGGATGGAGGTGTAGCCAGGTAGTACTGGGGATGGAGATGTAGCCAGGTAGTACTGGGGATGGAGGTGTAGCCAGGTAGTCCCAGAGATGGAGATTTTGCCAGATAGTACCAGGGATGTAAGTGTATCCTGGAGGGGTGCACGTACCTTGCCATCAAGGTCGTAGCGGCTGCAAGAGTGAGGGTGGACACTCTGGTACACTGTTAATTCCTCACATTCCTGAGTAACGAGGCGGGAGTTGCTGCAGTCTGGGATGTCGGCTCTGAAATTATCATTTTCCATTTTTTCTTTCTTCGTCCTCGAACATACACCTTAGTCTTTGAAATTGTATATATATATATATATATATATATATATATATATATATATATATATATATATATATATATACATATATGTGTGTGTGTGTGTGTGTGTGTGTGTGTTTATTTTGTCGCAGTCTCCCGCTCTAGCGAGGTAGCGCAAGGAAACAGACGATAAAATAGCCCAACCCACCCACTTACACATGTATAAACATAAACGCCCATACACACATATATACATACCTATACATTTCAACGTATACATACATATACATACACAGACACTTACATATATGCACATGTATATATTCATACATGCTACCTTTATCCATTTCCGTCGCCACCCCTCCACACATGAAATAGTAACACCCCTCCCCTCCGGCGCGAGGTAGCGCTAGGAAAAGACAACAAAGGCCACATTCGTTCACACTCACTTTCTAGCTGTCATGTGTAATGCACGGAAACCACAGCTCCCTTTCCACATCCAGACCCACAAAACTTTCCATGGTTTACCCCATACGCTTCACATGCCATTGACAGCACGTCGACCCCGGTATACCACAACGTTCCAATTCACTCTGTATATGTATGCAGAATCTTCTCTTCACTTTGAAGAGGTTTATACACAATCACAACTGGAAAGAGAAAATAAGAAATGGTGAGTACCTTCGTTTATTACATCCTCAGACAGAGTGAGGGAGATACAGGTGTTCAAGTCCTTAAAAGCACACAGGCAGCAGTGAGGCGGAGCTTCATTAATCACCGTGGAGAGCAAGTGGGCACTAATTATGTGACCTGACATCTGACCTTCATCTCCTTACATTGTCTGTGGACAGGGTTATTCTGGTGGATTTCTATATATTTATTTCACTTAACAGTTTGTCACATTTAGAATGGCCAAAGGACATATTTACATTACGATCAAATGTGCCAGGGATCAAACATGATTCAGTTACATTTTTTTTTCACTGAAATGACTTAATTCAGCTATGTTATTAGCTCCTTTCCAGTTGATAAGGTGATCAAAGGCAGCTTTATGTTGAAATAAGCCGTTTCTCTGTTAGGCTATCCTAACACTGTACTAAGTTTACTCATGAAGTCGAAATGAATAATAAGTTACCCTTTTTGGATGTAGAGGTTATCATCAGGGATAAAGGTATCTTGAAAATTTAGGTTTACAGAAAACCAACAAATATACTGCCTTATGTCCACTATTGTTCAAATCATCATATTAATGTAAAAAGATCGGTCTATATATCTATGCACATGAGAACATGTAGGATTTCATATCCTGAATTTTTAGATGAACTGAAAATGATTCATTACATTGGACAGAAGCTAAGATGCCCAATACATATACTTTACCAGTGTCAGAATACAGCAAGGAAACGTTTCTATTGTGGCGAAAATAATTAGCCAGAACATAAAAGTTGCAAAGAACCCTTGTTCTTCCCTCCAATGATAATTTGTTCGAATGAGTTCACATTCTCAAAAAACTTAATGCGCAAGTAATATTCAAATATGACAACATCATTAAGAAAGCCCTCATCAAAATTAGTCCATTGAATGATACAGGTGTTGTTTATAAAGTCCCATGTAAAGTCTGTAACCAATTTTATATTGGACAATTGGGGAAAGATTTGGAGACTAGGCTTTCACAACATAAGTAGAATAGCCTAACAGAGCAACGGCTTATTTCAACATCAAGCTGCTTTAGATCACCATATCGACTGGAAAGGAGCTAAGACCATAGCCAAATCAAATTGCATCAATAAATGTAATTGAATCATGTTTGATCCCTGGCACATTTGATCGTAATGTAAATATGTCCTTAGGCCATTTTGAATGTGACAAACTGTTAACCGAAATGATTATTAAGAAATATCCACCAGAATAACCTTGTCCACAGACAATGTAAGGAGAGGAAGGTCAGATGTCAGGTCACATAATTAGTGCCCACTTGCTCTCCACGGTGATTAATGAAGCTCCGCCTCACTGCTGCCTGTGTGCTTTTAAGGACTTCAACAGTTGTATCTCCTCCACTCTGTCTGAGGATGTAATGAACCGCATATATATATATATATATATATATATATATATATATATATATATATATATATATATATATATATATATATATATATATATATATAATTAATTTCTTTCATACTATTCGCCATTTCCCGCATTAGCGAGGTAGCGTTAAGAACAGAGGACTGGGCCTTTGAGGGAATATTCTCACCTGGCCCCCTTCTCTGTTCCTTCTTTTTTTTTGGAAAAAAAAAACGAGAGGGCAGGATATATATATATATATATATATATATATATATATATATATATATATATATATATATATATATTGTAGATCATGGTTTGCAGGTCATCCGCTCTGTATTAAGTACCATACCAAAGAGAAAGCCACACCGGCACGAGACAGCTCTGTACATGATACATCTCCAGTTATAATTACCGACTGATCGTCGATTCTTCACGTAGACGTATTTTTGCGCATGTAGAAAGTAAGCTTGGTAATGCAGTATGTTGTGGGGTGTGGTCTTATAAACCTGGTGGCAAATATAGTCCTACCTGCCAAGTCAATGACTAACATGTGTACTTAAGAAAACGTAGAAATATATAATGACTTAAATGTTGAAACTTTTATAAAATACGTTTTCGCGTGTTGGCTGAAATGCTCAGTGGAGGATCACATGGGCGCGCCAGGGATCATAAAGCTCGTTATGCTTGTTGTAAATTTTTGAGTTGGTTTGTTGGGAAGATTCTGCTGACGCACCAGAGTGCAACGCGCGGGTCTCCCATACTGCGAGAGTTCACTATAAACCAAGTGAAGCCCTGCAGATATTTTGGTTCATGGCAGAAAACAAAGTCGCATTGATCCGACCATATTATATATATGTATATATATATATATATATATATATATATATATATATATATATATATATATATATATATATATATATATATCAGACAGTTCCTTGATCGTCGTATGAAAATAAGATGATCTATATTATGACTACGGGTTTTATCTTATCGAAATAAAGTTTTGGGTGTGTTTCCAGTCTTGGATATTTATCCCATAACCTGTCTGACCTGAAGTCCATCCGTGTTCTGTAAAGCAAAATGTTTTATATATATATATATATATATATATATATATATATATATATATATATATATATATATATATATATATATATATTTATATATATATGAATTCCTCATGACATGTTGCCCCAGGTAAAAGGACCAGGTTGAGCGGCTGGGCATAGGAGGTGTGTGTCGCCTCACCACAAATGTGGGTGAACACACTACACTTCATCAGGATCCCCAGCAAATATCTGGGTCATAAATCACCAACACAGGAGTCAGTCTTAATGAAAAGTAATGAATGAATAAACCACATCTGGACTCGTTTTCTTCATGAGGGTTAAACGTTTTCTGTTGTTTTTTCGCCAGATAATGGGTTTCTTTGTCTAGCCTGCTCGAGGTGTATCGTGGGACACGCAACCTCCTCACTTCCTTCCTTCCTTCCTACCCACCTACACTGCTGACGACTCGTGGTCGTCACGTGTACTATCATCATTTCTTCACCTGCCTGGACCGGTGGACGAAGTCCGTGTTGGGGGGAAAGTTCTTGTTACTGGCAACACTGCCTCCCGTGTCCTCGTTGTTCACTGATGCACCAGATTAATATATATAATTAATATATATATATAATATATATAATTAATATATATAACTGACGTGCAGGTGGTGAGGGAGTCACCAGGTTCACTAGTACCTTCTAACATGTTGGTGTTGAGGGAGGCACCAGGTTCACTAGTACCCTCTAACATGGTGGTGTTGAGGGAGGCACCAGGTTCACTAGTACCCTCTAACATGTTGGTGTTGAGGGAGGCACCAGGTTCACTAGTACCCTCTAACATGATGGTGTTGAGGGAGGCACCAGGTTCACTAGTACCCTCTAACATGGTGGTGTTGAGGGAGGCACCAGGTTCACTAGTACCCTCTAACTTGATGGTGTTGAGGGAGGCACTAGTTTCACTAGTATCCTCTAACATGATGGTGTTGAGAGAGGCACCAGGTTTACTAGTACCCTCTAACATGTTGGTGTTGAGGGAGGCACCAGGTTCACTAGTACCCTCTAACATGATGGTGTTGAGGGAGGCACCAGGTTCACTAGTACCCTCTAACTTGATGGTGTTGAGGGAGGCACCAGGTTCACTAGTACCCTCTAACATGATGGTGTTGAGGGAGGCACCAGGTTCACTAGTACCCTCTAACTTGATGGTGTTGAGGGAGGCACCAGGTTCACTAGTACCCTCTAACATGATGGTGTTGAGGGAGGCACCAGGTTCACTAGTACCCTCTAACTTGATGGTGTTGAGGGAGGCACCAGGTTCACTAGTACCCTCTAACATGATGGTGTTGAGGGAGGCACCAGGTTCACTAGTACCCTCTAACTTGATGGTGTTGAGGGAGGCACCAGGTTCACTAGTACCCTCTAACATGATGGTGTTGAGGGAGGCACTAGTTTCACCAGTATCCTCTAACATGATGGTGTTGAGGGAGGCACTAGTTTCACTAGTATCCTCTAACATGGTGGTGTTGAGAGAGGCACCAGGTTTACTAGTACCCATGTTGACATTTCTCGCCAGATGTACCAGGGTAACTGGTTCTTCATGAGTCGTTGTTAACCAGTGATCACAAGAGTACCGTCCAGGAGCTAGACGGTCCAGCGCTGCCTGGACCATCAGACCCGAGGATCGTATCATCGTCCTCAGCAGATCAAGTATCACCAGCGTGGCCTGACCTGCCATCATCCGGAGGTGTGCACTCATGTTTGTATTGTGCATCTTGCGTCCGCTGGATCTTGACGTGATCACAGGTGTTTATGTCATTGTTCGCCTGCAAGTAAACTCGTCGAGACAAACAAACACATATTTTTTCACTTAATTTCACATGAGTTAGAGAAAATGAAATGTAGGGAAAGATTGTGTGAGTGAGGCATGACAGATGTGGTATATGGTGATGCAGGGCAGGTGTGAGAGTGGGTGAGGTAGAGCAGGTGTGGTATATGGTGATGCAGGGCAGGTGTGGGAGTGGGTGAGGTAGAGCAGGTGTGGTATAGGGTGATACAGGGCAGGTGTGGGAGTAGGTGAGGTAGAGCAGGTGTGGTATATGGTGATGCAGGGCAGGTGTGGGAGTAGGTGAGGTAGAGCAGGTGTGGTATATGGTGATGCACGGCAGGTGTGGGAGTGGGTGAGGTAGAGCAGGTGTGGTATATGGTGATGCAGGGCAGGTGTGGGAGTGGGTGAGGTAGAGCAGGTGTGGTATAGGGTGATACAGGGCAGGTGTGGGAGTAGGTGAGGTAGAGCAGGTGTGGTATATGGTGATGCAGGGCAGGTGTGGGAGTGGGTGAGGTAGAGCAGGTGTGGTATATGGTGATGCAGGGCAGGTGTGGGAGTGGGTGAGGTAGAGCAGGTGTGGTATATGGTGATGCACGGCAGGTGTGGGAGTGGGTGAGGTAGAGCAGGTGTGGTATATGGTGATGCAGGGCAGGTGTGGGAGTGGGTGAGGTAGAGCAGGTGTGGTATATGGTGATGCAGGGCAGGGTGGGAGTGGGTGAGGGAGGATAGGTGTGTGACTGGCTGAAGCATGGCAGTACACGAGAAGGAGCGATAACAGAGGACCTGTGATGGTGCATGACGAGATTATGTGGTGTAGGAGACTCAGGTACAGTGCACCTCCACACCTCTAGGACAACAGGCGGCTAGAAAATGGGTGAGAAGGATCACCGTGAAGAGGGGATATACTGCTGTGGAAGTTGTATTAGGAAGCGTGATGTGGGGGAGTTCCTTATTGTACATGTGGTGCGGTTCTCTTAAGTAGGAGGTTTAGTTCTAACGTGGGGAAAAATGTCTAAATGTATGTTTCATGATACTAAATTTAGTTACATTTAGCAGCGGTATTTCCTCATAGTATGAATCACTGACGTATTTGTCCAGCCTTGATTTGATGGTCTTGGCATTGACCACATGTGTGAGGTGGTGGCAGGTTTGGCAGATTGTAAAGCGCGGGAGAGGTTGTGGATGAGACAAGGCGGCCACGGATGAGGCAGGACAGGTTGTGGGCGTGGGTGAGGCGGGCGCGGGCTGGAGTGAGGCAGGACAGGTTGTAGGCGTGAGTGAGGCGGGCGCGGGCTGGAGTGAGGCAGGACAGGCTGTGGGCGTGGGTGAGGCGGGCGCGGGCTGGAGTGAGGCAGGACAGGTTGTGGGTGTGAGTGAGGCGGGTGCGGGCTGGAGTGAGGCAGAACAGGCTGTGGGCGCGGGCTGGAGTGAGGCAGGACAGGCTGTGGGCGTGGGTGAGGCGGGCGCGGGCTGGAGTGAGGCAGGACAGGTTGTAGGCGTGGGTGAGGTGGGCGCGGGCTGGAGTGAGGCAGGACAGGTTGTAGGCGTGGGTGAGGCGGGCGCGGGCTGGAGTGAGGCAGGACAGGTTGTGGGTGTGAGTGAGGCGGGTGCGGGCTGGAGTGAGGCAGGACAGGCTGTGGGCGTGGGTGAGGCGGGCGCGGGCTGGAGTGAGGCAGGACAGGTTGTGGGTGTGAGTGAGGCGGGTGCGGGCTGGAGTGAGGCAGGACAGGCTGTGGGCGTGGGTGAGGCGGGCGCGGGCTGGAGTGAGGCAGGACAGGTTGTGGGCGTGGGTGAGGCGGGAGCGGGCTGGAGTGAGGCAGGACAGGTTGTAGGCGTGAGTGAGGCGGGCGCGGGCTGGAGTGAGGCAGGACAGGCTGTGGGCGTGGGTGAGGCGGGCGCGGGCTGGAGTGAGGCAGGACAGGTTGTGGGTGTGAGTGAGGCGGGTGCGGGCTGGAGTGAGGCAGAACAGGCTGTGGGCGCGGGCTGGAGTGAGGCAGGACAGGCTGTGGGCGTGGGTGAGGCGGGCGCGGGCTGGAGTGAGGCAGGACAGGTTGTAGGCGTGGGTGAGGTGGGCGCGGGCTGGAGTGAGGCAGGACAGGTTGTAGGCGTGGGTGAGGCGGGCGCGGGCTGGAGTGAGGCAGGACAGGTTGTGGGTGTGAGTGAGGCGGGTGCGGGCTGGAGTGAGGCAGGACAGGCTGTGGGCGTGGGTGAGGCGGGCGCGGGCTGGAGTGAGGCAGGACAGGTTGTGGGCGTGGGTGAGGCGGGCGCGGGCTGGAGTGAGGCAGGACAGGTTGTAGGCGTGGGTGAGGCGGGCGCGGGCTGGAGTGAGGCAGGACAGGTTGTGGGCGTGAGTGAGGCGGGCGCGGGCTGGAGTGAGGCAGGACAGGCTGTGGGCGTGGGTGAGGCGGGCGCGGGCTGGAGTGAGGCAGGACAGGTTGTGGATGTGAGTGAGGCGGGTGCGGGCTGGAGTGAGGCAGAACAGGCTGTGGGCGCGGGCTGGAGTGAGGCAGGACAGGCTGTGGGCGTGGGTGAGGCGTTTGCGGGCTGGAGTGAGGCAGGACAGGTTGTAGGCGTGGGTGAGGTGGGCGCGGGCTGGAGTGAGGCAGGACAGGTTGTAGGCGTGGGTGAGGCGGGCGCGGGCTGGAGTGAGGCAGGACAGGTTGTGGGTGTGAGTGAGGCGGGTGCGGGCTGGAGTGAGGCAGGACAGGCTGTGGGCGCGGGCTGGAGTGAGGCAGGACAGGCTGTGGACGTGGGTGAGGCGGGCGCGGGCTGGAGTGAGGCAGGACAGGTTGTGGGTGTGAGTGAGGCGGGTGCGGGCTGGAGTGAGGCAGGACAGGCTGTGGGCGTGGGTGAGGCAGGCGCGGGCTGGAGTGAGGCAGGACAGGTTGTGGGCGTGGGTGAGGCGGGCGCGGGCTGGAGTGAGGCAGGACAGGCTGTGGGCGTGGGTGAGGCGGGCGCGGGCTGGAGTGAGGCAGGACAGGTTGTGGGCGTGAGTGAGGCGGGCGCGGGCTGGAGTGAGGTAGGACAGGTTGTGGGCGTGAGTGAGGCGGGAGCGGGCTGGAGTGAGGCAGGACAGGTTGTGGGTGTGAGTGAGGCAGGTGCGGGCTGGAGTGAGGCAGGACAGGCTGTGGGCGGGAGTGAGGCGGGCTCGGGCTGGAGTGAGGCAGGATAGGTTGTGGGCGTGGGTGAGGCGTTTGCGGGCTGGAGTGAGGCAGGACTGGCTGTGGGCGTGAGTGAGGCGGGCGCGGGCTGGAGTGAGTTAAGACAGGTTGTGGGCGTGGGTGAGGCGGGCGCGGGCTGGAGTGAGGTAGGACAGGTTGTGGGAGTGAGTGAGGACAGATTGTGGGAGTGAGTGAGGCGGGAGCGGGCTGGAGTGAGGCAAGACAGGTTGTAGGCGTGAGTGAGGCGGGCGCGGGCTGGAGTGAGGCAGGACAGGCTGTGGGCGTGGGTGAGGCAGGACAGGCTGTGGGCGTGGGTGAGGCGGGCGCGGGCTGGAGTGAGGCAGGGAGAGTAAGGTCTGCAGCAGAGGTGAGCTGCGCCGGTAATCACGGCCAAGATATGATAGCGAGACATGCGAGTGGCGGCCCAGCGGGTCTCGTATTGACCTCGGCCGCTGGCGACTGGCATCCGGGCGATGGTTCACCTGTGATGGCAGGCTGGGAACAGCCTCGTCAGTAATTAACTCACCTGCATCTTCCACACGTCCTGGGCAGCAGCTGGTCCTGTGAAGACTCGTGTTGTTTACAACGATGTTGCTTGTTACTCGCTGTTGTTACCCAAGTTCACCGGTAACGTGTGACATGATATCGATATGTGTTATATGAACATCCTTCAGTTGTCGATTGTTTAATCTGTCCTTTTTAAATGGAGACTTCACAGTTGCTGCTCTATATTTATCCCCGCTCTGGGCCACAGTTCGTACATGAGAATATAACGTATGACTAATGTTTATAAGGAGCTCAACACCTCCCACAAATATCGTTTTTCTGTCAAAAAAGATTAGCAAAAAAAAAGGTACTTGAACATTCTAGGACCGTCATCCAATGACTGGTCTCTGAGAACAAGTACATGGGAAGCTTCCCTCCATATGCACTGCCAGATGTTTGATCCTCAGCGGGGAAGATGAGTGGACGAGAGTAACTTTAGGGTCTTAAATAACTTCCATCATCGCCTTCCTGTGGACTGAAGTAATTGTAGATATTCTCTCGAATACGAAATGTTTATCCAAGAGTATGTCTTGAAGGCATTTTATTAATGGAAGGTTGAAGGTCTTGGAGTTGAGACCGTTGGACTTGGATGTGGGTCAAAAGCAGTGGATAAGGACCGTAGAGTTCAGTAGGTCGTGGTACACCGGACTCCCCCACTGTTCACTGCTGCTCTGACTACAACACTTCATACATTTTCATTCTTGTGTGTGTGGTGAAGTAGTGTGAGTGCTGGTTAGTACCGACACAGAGGGAGATTTTACTCTTGGAAGGTCCCGTCTCAACTTCTCTTTTGCATTACACAATTTCTTCATCTGTGAGATTATGAACGCTAAGTGGTCGGTAGTGCGTGGAAAAAGTAGTTACAAAGAGAAGACGGGGATACAGAGAGTTCCTGTATTATGCTGGTACACACGTCTGACCCCGTCTCTGAGAATCCATATTATTTATCATTATATAATTGAGGAAAAACAATGGGAGCGAGTTAGGTTTGCGCTACAGAGGCTATCTATGGTCGTGCGGGCGGCAGTTCTAACCTAAGAGACCCAGTGTTCAGTTCTACATTTATCTTGTTCCATTCGTTCTCGAATCTGTTGCTGCAGAAATTTTTTTTCGTCTTTCCTGACACTTCTCTTCCTCAGTTATGATGTGGACTCCAGCTCATCATTATCTTCCCACTTAAGGAACTGGTCATAGACACAACGTTCCCTCTCTTCCGTTCCCATGGTTCCCGTCCCTCCTGCCAGGAGTTACGAGGCGTCACAGGTCAAGCGTGTAACTGGCGGATCAAGCGTGTCGGCTTTTTACAATATAGGCCGACCATTACTTGGGCTATGAACTCGGTATGGATCTGGATCCTCCATGAACTTACTTATATCTCGTCAGATCATCTTTAATCCGTTCATCACGTACGTTACTCAGGTCGTGTTGTGGGTAATGTGTCACGTGCGAGTACACTTCGTAACGTAAAGCTCAGCGCGTCGTGTCTTTTTCCATTTTTGTGAGTGTTCACTGTGAGTCCTGCTCTCCATTTATCCGTAATCTTAGGGACAGTTTGATGCTGATGAATTCTGGAAGTATATTAGGATTCCTATACACTTCAGTCCATAGTTTTCTTCAAAATCCCCCAGTTCTTCCCTCCTTGTTGTACTTTATCCATTCCTTGTTCACATACTTCTCAGATATTTCCTGACTGTTGTGTCATTTTTTTTCCACAGATGCCATTTTACTTAGTTTGCCATGAAATATTTGTTACCCACGTCAGTATCTTCTCTGTTTACCTTCCTCCGAGTTCTGTGGAAGGCCATATATCGGCACCTACCCACTGACTCCCACATCACAGATCCACGAAACCTTCTCTGATAGTGATCCAGGTTCTGTGGAATACTAGTGCTCGGGTTTGTACCTAACTTTTTCCCTCCAGTATATGTTGACGTGGGGATCCTTCCAGTTTCATTTATTTCCTCGTTAACCTGGGACATTTTGTTGTGTGGGAAGATGACTCGGTTTTGGTGTATCTGTACCCTTGACTCTCTAGTGTGTTCGGCGATACGTTGTTACAGGAAATGCTTCTTACATCGTAAGAATCTATGCCACCGTCCATCACTTCTGCCTGCGGATCCTGTACCTCCCAGTCCAGTGACTCGTAGCTAAAGAAAATCTCCAGTGATCAGGTCGTTTCTATCAGCAAGCAGGGCACGCCTGGCTGCCTCCTTTACTACCGTATCTCTGCCTTCATTACTCTGAGCATTTGTGTTTATTAAGTGTTTTCTTTGGACTGTGTATCTGCAGGAGGGAGATAGATAGATAGATAGATAGATAGAGAGAGAGAGAGAGAGAGAGAGAGAGAGAGAGAGAGAGAGAGAGAGAGAGAGAGAGAGAGAGCAGCCCTGCCTATTGTTATTTATCTAAGTATATACTGTTGAGAGAACTGTCATTTACAAGTAACCAAATGAAACTCTGGGTGATTCTTGGGTAACTTTTTATATAGAATGGCTAAGTCTCCCATCCCCTGTTCTCCTACATTCTCATTGTGTATCATTTTCAAATGCTTTGAATTTTTTTGTTTTTTCTAATATATATATATATATATATATATATATATATATATATATATATATATCTTTGATGTAAGCCGAGACGGCGTGGGACAGATAAAGACCTCACCAAGGGCACCTCATTATCGCTATAACCTAAGTTAGGTACTCATTTTATCCACCAACACATAGGGTGGATGAGAGCTGGTTGACTGTGGACCGACTGCCGCAACCAGGATTCGAACCTATGCGCTCGACCGTCAGCGGCCAGTGAATGCGTCACAGTCAGAAACGCTAACCGCTACACCACGGAAGTCCATTTGTTTTGCCTTTATGATTATATTTTCTTTTCCTCTCTCTCTCTCTCTCTCTCTCTCTCTCTCTCTCTCTCTCTCTCTCTCTCTCTCTCTCTCTCTCTCTCTCTCACCGAATTTTCATATGTAAGATTATTTGCCTGTTCTGACACTCCTACATTAGATTGCTCTGCTGTGAAAGTATGGCTTACAAAATTTTCCTTATTACCAGTACTGAATTCTCCCGTTTTTCGTGTGTGTTGCCTCGAGTAATTCTATTAATTTGTTCTCTCGGTCACTGTCCTCTTCCCTCTTGCTTAAGTGTGAGCCTCTGTATCTCTCCTGGTCACAACACGTTGCTGGCTAACATTTCCATCTTAAAGTTGTCGACCACGGAGACTTTGGTCCAGTTCAGTAACATCTCACTTGCTTTCATCCATGTGTTGCTAATGCACTGTGCCTGCTTCACCTCGCTGCGGTGTCCTGCACGTAAGCCTCTGGTAACCCTTTCCCGGAATCTTTACAACCACAGAGGCTTTTGCTGTCTTCTTGTGCAGTATTCTAGTTCTTGCTTCCTTCTCATGAAGTTTTCTTAGGCAGTCTAGTAGTCATACCTCTTCACTGAGGTCTCGCCCAGAACCTGGTCACCCAGCTGGCCCACTGCTAGGTCGGCCATACAGGCCACACCAAGCCTTCATCACTATCTCCTCCTCTTCTTCACTGACTATCAGCTCAGTTAACTGTCAACCTGTAGAAGTCTATCTATGTCCATTCTCGACGCTTATTGTGTTTACCATTTTCCCTGCATCTCTCACGTGTGTGTATTTAATTGCCTGTTTCTACGGTGGAGCTGTCGTGTGTGTGTGTGTAAATTAAACATACATAGGAACAGAGAGGGAGAGAACAGTATGGTGAGGGAGTCGTAGTAGAGTATGGGATGATGAGGGCAGTGACTCATGGTTCGCCATGCGCATTCTGACGGCTGGCGTGCAGGTCCGGCCCGCTGCCTCAACGGCTGCCGTCCAGGTCCGGCCCGCTGCCTCCACGGCTGCCTTCCAGGTCGGGCCCACTGCCTCCACGGCTGCCGTCCAGGTCTGGCCCGCTGCCTTCACGGCTGGCGTCCAGGTCGGGCCCGCTGCCTCCACGGCTGCCGTCCAGGTCGTGCCCACTGCCTCCACGGCTGCCGTCCAGGTCTGGCCCGCTGCCTCCATGGCTGGCGTCCAGGTCGGGCTAGGTAGGGTCAACACAGGAGGAGCAGGTTGGCAGTTCACTGGTGGTGCTGCAGCGCAACATTCTGGCTCGTGTCCCGCGCCCTCACCCGCGGGAGGGGCTCGAGTGAATCGTAAATTAGTTTCTCTGTTTGGGTAAATAATCAAAAGCCTCGAGAGTTTACAGAAATTGATTTATGCTGAATGAGATATTGGACGAATATAATATTTCTATTACGTTTGTGTTCTAGAGGACACATTATGACAAGCAAAATATTACTAGTATATATATTTCTGTTAAAATTAATTGAATGAGTTACTGACATTCCCATGTATTAGTTTATTGACAGGCGAAACAAAATAAAGAAAAATCTGTATTCATTTAGGGTTTTCGAATGTTACGCCAGTCTTTATGTATGAAAATAGATGTGCATTTGTATTTAAAGTTAAATGATGGATGTATTATGATGGTAATATCCCTGTATAAAGATATTCAGTGTTTATAAGTAGTATTTAGGGTGATGTAAGCTTACTGTGGACCACTATAGACAACAGCGGCAGTGTGCCAACGGGCCCCACCCTAGGCCCGACCATCTGTCGTGCCAGCTGCCTCACGCCTCAAGTCGGTCAGATTCAAGTATTTTTCATGTGCACGTTTAGGGCCTGACCGTGCACGGTGCCCGTCATAGTCTTCAGGTGTACATGATGACGTAACCCGGTGAGATGGAGGGCGGTCAGCGTGCTGGTCAGCGGTAACACAATGTATTATCTCGGGTAATTATAGTGCGCTACTGTCCTCCCTCACGACCAGCCTTCCCTCCTCCCCCGCTCATCACACACCCACACACACCACTGACGCCTTCCTCCTCACCTCCCGCTGTACCTGATAAGCCTCTCTACCTGGCCAGCTGCTGTATCTGGTCAGCCTCTGTACTTGGCCAGCCGTTGTACCTGTTCAGCTGGTGTACGTGTCCATCTTATGCACTTGACTCACTACGTACGTGGCTAAGTATTGGAGGTGAGCCGAGGTGTTTACTGGGGCCAGCTGGTATACCTGATACCCGCCTTTCTACAAGAGCCACCCTCAGTTCCAGGTTATCCCGAGTACCTGCGTCACCCTTGTACCTGGCCCGGTCGTTGGACCTGATATGGCTGTGTAGTTGAACTTGTGTACCGGGCCAGTCCCAGTACTGGCCAACCAGTATTGGTAGCCAGGGGGCTGGTGACCTCAAGGTGGTCCCCCGGCCCAAGGACTTGCCTCAGCACACACCCTGCTGTATGGCCTTGTAGCTGAGGTAGAAAGGTAGACAAGTACACCCAGGCAGCTGGGTGTACTTGTCCTGCCACAACCGCCACCATCACCACCAAAGACCTGGCAGACTGTGGCTAGACCCCGTCACCGCCGGCCCTCACGCTAGGGCTGACGGGCGGGGTTATTCAGAAGTTGCCGGACGATTGCTCGCCAGCAGGGAGGATAGTCACGAAGAAAATGTGGAAGGTGTAAAAGAGCTGTTCAAGGAAGGTAGATGACCAGTGGAAGCAGGAAACAGTGAGAAGGGAGGAAGGTGGGTGAAGAAGTTAATTACACGAGATTAAGAGCGTAGGCTGGGCGTGCCTGACGAGCGGGGCGTCAGGATAGGTGTGCCTGAGGAGCGGGGCGTCAGGCTGGGTGTGCCTGAGGAGCGGGGCGTCAGGCTGGGTGTGCCTGACGAGCGGGGCGTCAGGCTGGGTGTGCCTGAGGAGCGGGGCGTCAGGCTGGGTGTGCCTGACGAGCGAGGCGTCAGGCTGGGTGTGCCTGAGGAGCGGGGCGTCAGGCTGGGTGTGCCTGAGGAGCGGGGTGTCAGGCAAGGTGTGCCTGAGGAGCGGGACGTCAGGCTGGGTGTGCCTGACGAGCGAGGCGTCAGGCTGGGTGTGCCTGATGGGCGGGGCGTCAGGTTGGGTGTGCCTGAATGGGGTGTCAGGCTGGGTATGCCTGAGGAGCGGGGCGTCACGTTGGGTGTCCCTGAGGAGCTGGGCGTCAGGCTGGGTGTGCTTTAGGAGCGGGACTTCAGGCTGAGTGTGCCTGACGAGCGGGGCGTCAGGCTGGGTGTGCCTGATGGGCGGGGCGTCAGGTTGGGTGTGCCTGAGGAGCTGGGCGTCAGGCTGGGTGTGCTTTAGGAGCGGGACTTCAGGCTGAGTGTGCCTGACGAGCGGGGCGTCAGGCTGGGTGTGCCTGAGGAGCAGGGCGTCTGGCTAGGTGTGCCTGAATGGGGTGTCAGGCTGCGTGTACCTGAGGAACGGGGCGTCAGGCTGGGTGTGCCTGAGGAGTCGGGTGTCAGGCTGGGTGTGCCTGAGTGGGGTGTCAGGCTGGGTATGCCTGAGGAGCGGGGCGTCACGTTGGGTGTCCCTGAGGAGCTGGGCCACAGGCTGGGTGAGCCTGAGGAGCGGAGCGCCAGGCTAGGTGTGCCTGAGGAACGGAACGTCAGGTTGGGTGTGCCTTAGGAGCGGGGCGTCAGGCAGGGTGTACCTGAGGAGCGGGGCGTCAGGTTGAGTGTGCCTGAGGAGCGGGGCGTCAGGCTGGGTGTGCTTGAGGAGCGGGGCGTCAGGTTGAGTGTGCCTGAGGAGCGGGGCGTCAAGCTGGATGTGCCTGAGGAGCGGGGAGTCAGGCTGCGTGTGCCTAAGGAGCGAGGCGTCAGGTTTGGTGTGTCTGAGGAGCGGGGCGTCAACCTGGATGAGCCTGACTAGCGGGGCGTCAGGCTTGGTATCCCTGAGGAGTGGGTATATCATGCTGGGTGTGCCCTGAGGAGTCGGGTGTCAGGCTGGGTGTGCCTAAGAAGTGGGGTGCCAGGCTGTGTGTGCCTTAGGAACGGGGCGTCAGGTTGAGTGTGCCTGAGGAGCGGGGCATCAGGCTGCGTGTGCATGAGGAGCGGGGCGTCAGGTTGAGTGTGCCTGAGGAACGGGGCGTCAGGCTGGACGTGCCTGAGGAGCGGGGTGTCAAGCTGGATGTGCCTGAGGAGCGGGGTATCAGTTTAAGTGTGCCTGAGGAGCGGGGCGTCAGGCTGGATGTGCCTGAGGAGCCTGGCGTCAGGTTTGGTGTGCCTGACGAGCGGGGCGTCAGGCTGCGTGTGCCTGAGGAGCGGGGAGTCAGGTTTAGTGTGCCTGAGGAGCGGGGCGTCAGGCTGGGTGTGCCTGAGGAGCGGGGCATCAGTTTGAGTGTGTCTGAGGAGCGGGGCGTCAGGCTGGGTGTGCTTGAGGAGCGGGGCATCAGGCTAGATGTGCCTGAGGAGCGGGCCGTCAGGCTGGGTATTCCTAAGAAGTGGGATTTCAGTTTTGGTGTGCCTGGGGAGCGAGGGCTCAGGCTGGGTGTGCCTAAGGTGTTGGGTGTCAGGTTGGGTGTTCCTGAGGAGCTGGGCGTCAACCTGGATGAGCCTGACGAGCGGGGCGTCAGGCTTGGTATGCCTGAGGAGTGGGTGTCAGGTTGAGTGTGCCTGAGGAGTTGGGTGTCAGGCTGGGTGTGCCTAAGGAGCGGGGCGTCTGGCTGGGTGTGCCTGAGGAGTGTGGCGTCAGGCTGGGTGTGCCTGAGGTGTAGGGTTCCAGGCTACATGGTCTTGTAACACCACCAGAGACGTGGGTACATACTTGGGCAGTGTATGTATGTATGTAGAAGACGGGACATATGGCGTCGTGAGGGAGAACCAGTCTGATGGGGAGTGCCCATGGGGGTTGAGGGCTGTCATGTAGGAGCATCACTTGGTGAAGGTGAGAACTACCTTGTCCCACTCTTCCCCATACCCCTCCGTCGCAGCCGCAGCAACAGCTGTTTACATGATCCTGGATACAAGACTTTTCCTCGACAGAGTTTGTAAGAAATTACAGCCTCTTGATGTTTGTATTGTGTATGATGGTGGTGTACAGTCTAGAGGGATGTTGTCTGGTAGTTTTGCCTGTAAGTATTCCCGCTCGACGCACGTTTACCGTTATATAACCCTAAGGATCACTTCTCCACGGGCTCCTGTGGCTTCAAGGCTGCGCTACAAACAGTTGCAGAGAGGATGGACTCCTGAAGTGAGCTCGTGGACGAGATTGTACTTCAGTGGTAAAACCTCGCCGAAGGTGAATGTTCACTGGCGTCGGATAGCGTAAACAGGCAGAGTCCGTTAGCACCCTTGACTCCCATACGCTTGTGAACAGCCTTATATCTACTAATCAAAAACACAGTTAACACCTTGGTGAAGGTGCCATAAGCCATGAGAAATGGTATTCACTGCTGCTGGTGTGGAGTTGTCGTGGTGGGTGTGTTGGTGTCACCCGATCACTGCCCACGACTTGGCTTGTAGTTAGTGGATCCGTGGCATCACGTACAGCACCCATGTTCTCAGGGCTGTATTTCATAAAGGCGGCCAGGTCTTGGAGGTTGTTACAAAGTTGCCTAGACTATTATCCTTGTACGGGCTCTTGTCTTCACATGGCGTCTTTACTTTACCAGTGATGTGTGTTGGAGGAGTCAGTGCCGTCCACAACCCCACATCCTAATCTCTCAAGATTTCTTCTTCCTCATAATTTCCCAACTCCGGTCCTGAATAGTATCTGGGAGCAAGTGGTTCTCCTGTCATTTCTACACCTATGGCTGATGCCATAAAGCCTCTGGTATGGCACCTTATACCCCATGGGAAGACGTGTGTGTGTGTGTTTGTGTGTGTGTGTGTGTGTGTGTGTGTGTGTGTGTGTGTGTGATGCGGCAGTCTGTGTCACGGACGCTGCCACGACGCCTGCCTCTCTGTTGGTCTTACCGAGCCGTTCCTCTTGCTACTGCTGGTGCTCTTTTGTGTGGCCCTCACGCCACGCTCTCCTCCCTCACCCTCCTGCACTTCATCCCTACCGCAACCTAGAAGAAAAGTACAGAGACACACGCACACACAGTCATGACTGTGTGTAGGTATATGTACGTAGATATTGGACTTCCGTGGTGGAGCGGTTACCGTTCCTGATCATGACGCATTCGCGGGCCGCACAGGCTCGAGCGCATAGGTTCGAATCCTGGTTGCGGCTGTCGGATCACAGTCATCCCAGGTGTTCATCTACACTTAGGGTTTAGTCGATAGAATGGATACCTGGTTCAGGCTGAGGTATAGAAATGTATATATCAATGAGATGGCCTTGATTATGGCCTCAGTTGCCCATGTATATATGTATGAAGGAAATATATATGAAGTATAAAGATTGTATGTACTTTTCCTATTACTTATTGTCAAAATTCCTCAAGACCTAGCTAGTGTGTGATCAGACCCCCCCAACCCCCCACCCCCTACCTGTAATTGGTAATGACCGGGTGAGGCAGTTGCCCCTCAGTATGTAAGTGATGTGAAATTATGGATGTTAAGCACAGATTGTGAAGCTGTACAGGAAAATTTGTCTGACTTGTATGATTACATTGTTTATCCACGAATGGAGGTTGGTAACATACCACTTTACGTTGTCGGTAACGATATAGTAACATTAGTAACAATCTTATATTTACCCAGATAGATACTGTATTGCCATATCCTGTTTCGCCTTAGGACGTGAGAGGAAAATGTATGTAAAATTGAAAGTCAGAGTTAACACAGAGATCCATTATCTCGGTGATTTACGTTTTCTGTTACTCCAATACGGTGGACTGAATATTGAAGAGATACAGCATAGATGTAGCCTGAGACCTAGAGCGAGATCTATTTGATATATCACTTTGTATCAGGTACGTCTGTCTTATCATTACTTGCAATACAAACCTGAATGTCGCTTTACACACAGTGTACTTAGAGATTGGTATGAAATATTTTTTCTCGTCGTTGTGATCAGTATGTATGAGTGTCACAGGGTTCACAGTAAGAGCTCGTGTGTCGGCAGGTATTCAGTAGCTGATATCGCATTGTTGTGGGAATACCCGCTAACGTTAGCGGTTCGTTGTGGTTATTATAGCTTGGCCTGTGTGGGTCTTGCCGCGCCCCCCCGCTAACCGTCTTCACCTCTGGGACACTTCATAAGTTCTTATTTTCAGTAATTTTTTGTGGCCATTTTTGCTCAAGATGGAATAAGCGCAGCCACGTGACGCCTCTCCCCTCTTAATATTCCCCTCAACTACCTCTCCCCCTCCAATTTCTCATCCGCTCCCCTTTATTTTAATTATTTTCCCGTCGCCCCACCTATGTTCCTCCACCACATAGTCCTGCCTCCCCTCACTCCAGGCGCACTTCCATCATTTAACTGTGTTGACCATGATTGAACCCATTCCCATGGGTGATCGTTGTGGCCCACGACCCACTTACCTTCACTTAGTATAGTTCCAGAAGCTCTCTACTCCCTCGTTATGTCGCTGACGTGGTCTTTAAACTCGCTGGTGGGATAATGTATCCTCCAGCTCACTGTACTCCCTTATTATAGCTTCCCCTCCCTCCATGGACCCTCAGTGTAGCACCTACCCTACACGGTCGCCCCATGATCCCTCAGTACAGCTTCCTACCGTACATGGTCCCTCATTATAGCCTCCTACTCTTCATGGTCCCTCAGTATAACCTCTTACCCTCCATGGTCACTCAGTATAACCTCTTATCCTCCATGGTCACTCAGTATAACCTCTTACCCTCCATGGTCACTCAGTATAACCTCTTATCCTCCATGGTCACTCAGTATAACCTCTTACCCTCCATGGTCACTCAGTATAACCTCTTATCCTCCATGGTCACTCAGTATAACCTCTTACCCTCCATGGTCACTCAGTATAACCTCTTATCCTCCATGGTCACTCATTATAACCTCTTACCCTCCATGGTCACTCAGTATCACCTCTTACCCTCCATGGTCACTCAGTATAACCTCTTACCCTCCATGGTCACTCAGTATAACCTCTTACCCTCCATGTTCACTCAGTATAACCTCTTACCCTCCATGGTCACTCAGTATAACCTCTTACCCTCCATGGTCACTCAGTATAACCTCTTACCCTCCATGGTCACTCAGCATAACCTCTTACCCTCCATGGTCACTCAGTATAACCTCTTACCCTCCATGGTCACTCAGTATAACCTCTTATCCTCCATGGTCACTCAGTATAACCTCTTACCCTCCATGGTCACTCAGTATAACCTCTTACCCTCCATGGTCACTCAGCATAACCTCTTACCCTCCATGGTCACTCAGTATAACCTCTTACCCTCCATGGTCACTCAGTATAACCTCTTATCCTCCATGGTCACTCAGTATAACCTCTTACCCTCCATGGTCACTCAGTATAACCTCTTACCCTCCATGGTCACTCAGTATAACCTCTTACCCTCCATGGTCACTCAGTATAACCTCTTACCCTCCATGGTCACTCAGTATAACCTCTTACCCTCCATGGTCACTCAGTATAACCTCTTACCCTCCATGGTCACTCAGTATAACCTCTTACCCTCCATGGTCACTCAGTATAACCTCTTACCCTCCATGGTCACTCAGTATAACCTCTTACCCTCCATGGTCACTCAGCATAACCTCTTACCCTCCATGGTCACTCAGTATAACCTCTTACCCTCCATGGTCACTCAGCATAACCTCTTACCCTCCATGGTCACTCAGTATAACCTCTTACCCTCCATGGTCACTCAGTATAACCTCTTACCCTCCATGGTCACTCAGCATAACCTCTTACCCTCCATGGTCACTCAGTATAACCTCTTACCCTCCATGGTCACTCAGTATAACCTCTTACCCTCCATGGTCACTCAGCATAACCTCTTACCCTCCATGGTCACTCAGTATAACCTCTTACCCTCCATGGTCACTCAGCATAACCTCTTACCCTCCATGGTCACTCAGCATAACCTCTTACCCTCCATGGTCACTCAGTATAACCTCTTACCCTCCATGGTCATTCAGTCAGTTAATAGTCATCCCCCCCCACCCCCCACTCCTCGTACAGTCCAAGCAGGAGTATGGGCCTCTAACCCCCCCAGTTAATCAGTGACAGTTCAGCTTCCGCAGTGTTTCAGAGTAGCCTTCCTGTCCTCAGGTGGGTCAATATCGTCCCCTCCCGTGTATCGTGGGACAGTATCTTTACCTTCCCTCTGCATTAGGCCAGTCCAGCCCCCCTGATATTATGGATATTATGGTCCCCCCTATCCTCCACAGTGGATAGTTATTTCTACATGAGAACCATTGTAATTACCTATTTTTCCTGTACGAGGAGGAAGTTTTACACTCGAAGGTCCCCATCTCTTTACTCCATCAGTGTTGCTCGTTGTGCTGTATTCCACCACAGTACTGTTCCCTGTGTAGTTGTTCAGTGTACCCAGTCCTCAACAGTGTATCAGTATAGCTACCTGTCCAGTGCCATTGGTCATTATGATCCTTACTTCCACTGTGACCCCCTGAAACTTCCGCCCAATACAGGAGGCCATTGGACCATTGTGGCCTTTGGTCATCTTGGTGGGCCAGTATGGCCTCTGCCTCATACGAATAACCTGCTATTCTCTGGGCTGTTACTGCTTTCTAAAAAATCTTCCTTTGATTAGCGTAGCTTCTCGCTATCTATACTGAGTCGGGAGAATCTTTGCTCCGTAGGCTGTACTTACATCATTATGGTGCTTTACCTTCCATGGTAGACTAGGATGACCCCAACCCTCAGTTATGGTATTATATAGCTTCTTGCACCCTGTAGTGGTCAAAGACAGCACCCTCCCTCTCTCCCTTGTATGACTGGTATAGCACCCTGTCCTGTGCTCTGGTCCGTATAATCCCCATCCCTTTACGGTGTGCTCATGTAGCTGCCTGGTGTTGGCTAGTGTACCTACCTGATCCGGGATTGTCTGTAGAGGTTTTTACCCTTGTGCTACTGGTCAGTATTGTCCTCGCCCTCATTGCTGTCCCGTTTCGTGGGACAGTTTCTCTACCATACCTCTGCATTAGGCCAGTCCAGCCCCCTATCCTCATCAGTGGATACTTATTTCTACATGAGAACCATTGTAATTACCTATTTATTCTGTACAAGGAGGAAGAATACATTTGTGGATCCCCATCTCTTGAGCATTCTCTTCTATCATAAATGTCTTAAGACCTCCGTTTGCTGTAAATAAAGACTTGGTTTTCTCATAATATTTAATCAAGTTTGTTCACTTCTCTTACATGATATAAATGCTTCTGTACAGTTATTCTAACAAATCTTTTACTTAGTTTCACGTTCAGGCCTCTGGTGGCTCTATCTCTGCTGCATCTTTCAAGGAACTGTTTTCTCTTGACGTCATCGACTTAGAATAAAAACTTAAGGTTATGATCAAGTTTCCTCCTACTCTTCTCTCGCCTGAGGTGGATATTTTGATGGCCTGCAGCCTTTCTCTGTAATTCAGATCTCTTACTTCCGTTGCCATCATCGTTGCTCTCCTCTGGATCTTATTTGTGCTCATTTTAAAAGCCAGCAGACGGTTCCTCTGCCCTGCTATTCTCCTCAGTTGTGGTTCTGTCAGCAGGTCAGGTACATCGTTGACTCCCTAAGTCCCTCTCGCACACCGATCCCGGCAACTTATTCCCAGTTAGATATTTCTCGCACCGAGGCCATATTTCACTGTGACCCTTCCTCATGACTGGGCACGTACTGGAGCTGACTTTCATCACCTGTGTCTCGGACCAACTGTACAGTTTGTCAAAATCTTTTTGGTAAGTTGACGCGATTTTCCTCACTCCACACATCCCGCATGACCTTGGCATCATCTGCTGACATTTTCAGGCAGGAGTCCGGCCTTTCCTGCAAGTCATATTCGTAGATCAAGACATGCAGTCGCCCCCGGGACTGACCCCTAGGGCACTGCACTGGTGACCCCACTCCATATCGAGATAGCTCCTCTGACATGGGTCATTTGTTCTCTGTCACAAACGTAATCTGTATATCGAAGGAGTTCCCAATATTCTTGCCGGAAGATTCAGCATCTTTACCATACTCTTATGTGTGTGACGCGATGTCACTTGCTGTGTGGCAGTCTAGATTCGCACAACCCACCCATGTTGTCACATCCGGAGGTCACTCTCTCATAGAAGTCTAACCAGATTTTATGGTTCTGGCATCGCTACTTGTACTACCAGTTTGCTCTTGATGATATACCTACACTGGGTAGACGTATAGTTCTTTTCCGTTTAGAGTCGGCCATTTGTAGTCCTTAATTTACACCGTGGGCCACTATAGCCTCTTGCCCGCCACAGTATTGCCCTGTTTGATGGGCCAGTATAGCCCTCTGCTTTTTACGGAAGGCCAGTATTGCCCTCTGCTCTCTCTCTACGGTGGGTCAGTATACGTAGCCCTATGCTTTCTGCAGTGGGACAATATAGCCCTCTGCTCTCTCTCTCCTCTCCTCTCCTCTCTCTCTCTCTCTCTCTCTCTCTCTCTCTCTCTCTCTCTCTCTCTCTCTCTCTCTCTCTCTCTCTCTCTCTCTCTCTCTCTCTCTAGTGGGACAATATATCCTTGTGTCTTCTCAGGTCGACCAGTATAGCCCCCATCCCTCCGCGTCGGGCCAGAGTAGCATTGTCTCCACGCTAACAGTACCCACGTCCCCAGCGTATGTTCACTTTTGCTGTCTTTCCTCTCCTGGTGTTTTCCTTGCCCTCTGTTGTCAGGTGGTGTTTCTCATGTTCTGCGTTGAAGGCTGTTGTTTCCCTTTGCCCTCTGTTGGCCGGTGTTTCCGCTACCTCTTGTTGGCTGGTGTTTCCCCAGCCTCCTGTTGTTTCCTGTGCTCTGTGGAGCCCCTCTGTACAGGAGTGGGTGGCAGGCCTGGACTGCCGTGCCGACAGCTGACTTTCCTGGTGCGGTTAGTGACGTGATGCGCTGCTCGGGTTCTGGTCAGGTTGTCTCTTCCCCGGGTCTCGCAACCCACCACAGACTTATACATTGCCTGGATGTTGTCGCAGCAACACAGCCTCCTGACTGGTATGGCAGTCATCATGTTTATTGTGCGTGTGTGTGTGTGTGTGTTTGGCCCAGGTGGGGGGAGGGGTGTAAAGTACCATAGTTGACTTACTCGAGCCGTAAGAAGGTTTTCTTCTCTTTCTTTTCCCCTGGCAATTGAGACTCGAACATTTTACGTTACGGTTGTATTAACCAAATTCTAATTTGTCTTGGTACGGAAATTACATCCATTTGTTCGTGATGTTTCTGAAACACTTTTTAATGGAGTTTTAAGCAGCCTGTCGCTCGATGATCAGTGAATACTGGGAATACCGTATTCATAGAACTGTTACTGAAGGAATAAGAAAGAGCAATTATATGTAGGGGAGAGAGAGAGGAGTGTGTGTGGAGGAGGGGGAGCTGTGGGGTGGAAAGTGTTGTGCGTGGTGAGCCACGTCTCCAGTTGACTCTGGCCGCCGCTACCGTCTACTGCTGCTCCTCACCCGGCACCGTCCCCGCCAGGCTTTACTGCTACTGCTACTGCTGCTCCTGCTCCTGCTGATGTCTCCCTCATTCAGGTAACCACCTGCTCTGTCAACAGTCACCGTGTCAGCCGGAAGGAGTGCATCTCGTTCGTCTGGACGACCATTGCTGCAGAAGTTTGTGTTAGCGTGACACAGGTGTTGCCTGGGGTTTGGAAGCTGTATATGGCAGAGCCTTGGCCGAGTCTCAGGCCAAGGCGAGTGTTGCAGTGTAGTGTCCGCCTCCCTGTTCAAGAGAACGTATTAAAAGTGTCCGCCGTTCACCAGATCGCCTGGTATAATGTGCAGTGTATTTGTATTGATTTACGAGTTGCATCCGGCCAGCCTGGTGGAAGACGGTGGGGCCAGGAATAGTCGTCTTGATGTATCGCGAGGGAAACTGACCATGTGTGAGTTATGAGTTGTAAAGTTTGAGGGGACGAAGACGCCAGGCGTTATGAGTTGTACCTTTCGAGGGACGGTAACGCCAGAATATGACTTGTAGCAAATTATGTGTGGGGTTCTGTGTGGGCAGGACAGCACAGGTATGTTATAAATTGTATTACACTGTTTGTGGGACGATGCGGGTGTTTTGAGCTGTAAAAGAGTGCTTTTGGGCAAGAGGCAGTCATGGGGTTTAAGTTGAAATAAAGTACATCTAGGGAGATGAGAGCGACATATGGGGCATAATGAAGTGATTGGAGCTATGTAGGCGGGTTATACGGTGGGTAAACTACATATGGGGTGCTCAAAACTGCGATACTGGGCTTCATAGAGTGAGTGGGGCGATGTAGACGAAATGTAAGCTGTAGTGTGCTGTCTGGGGGCAGAGGAAGGAGGACGGTGGTGGTATAGAGTCTGGTGGTGGTGCAGTGTAGACGTCTCGCTAGGATGGCTCATAATCTCTGCCTCACCAGAGTTGACCTGCATATCTCACCACTTGTGTAACCAAGATGGTGTTGCGTCAGGTACGATGATGGTTGTGTTCACGTCCTGGTCTTGAACACCCTTAGTGTACCACTCTTAGTGTTCCACACGCTTATGGCCACAGGTGTAGGTGAGAGTCATTGGAGGAGGATGGTGTAGTGTGGTGGGGCAGCACGGGCCGCGACCAGGCTGCCTGTGCCATTGCTCTCGTGTCTCCCTCACTCTCTTCTGCCTTACGTGTGGCTACGCCAGCCGCTGCCTGTACAACACTAATATTTTACCGTAGCTTCATACGTTAACTGTGAAAGGTGAAAAACATTTCCCTTTCGTATCAGAATATATGTTTTTCTCATATATATATATATATATATATATATATATATATATATATATATATATATATATATATATATATATATATATATGATTTTTACCCTTCGGAAACACAGTTCATTTCATTATTCACCAGGTACCATTTCACCAGCTTATTTACTTACTGCAGAAGAGTTTCACTCGCCAGTCACTCTGGCGTACCTTACTTAAAGTACGTTAGTGCTTCGCTCACCAAGTACTGTTGTACCTTAATTGAGGTGTGGTAGTACACCGTTCACCAAGTACTGTTGTGCCTCAGTCATCAGGTTATGTGGCACTTCAGTCGCCAGGTTGTGAGGTACTTCGCTCACAAGGTGTTTGTACCACAGTCACCAGGTGCTGTGGTACCTCTGTTACCAGGTGCTGTGGTACCTCTGTTACCATGTGCTGTGGTACCTCTGTTACCAGGTGCTGTGGTACCTCTGTTACCAGGTGCTGTGGTACCTCTGTTACCAGGTGCTGTGGTACCTCTGTTACCAGGTGCTGTGGTACCTCTGTTACCAGGTGCTGTGGTACCTCTGTTACCACGTATTGTTGCATCCCATGACGAGGAATTGTTGTTCCTCAGTCACCAGAAATTGTTGTACCTTGGTTACCAGGAGCTGTGGCATTCCAGTCACCGGAATGTGTTTCACCCCAGTCATCAGGTAGTGTGGTACCCCAGTCATCAGGTACTGTGGTACCCCGAGTCATCAGGTACTGTGGTACCCCAGTCATCAGGTACTGTGGTACCCCAGTCATCAGGTACTGTGGTACCCCAGTCATCAGGTACTGTGGTACCCCAGTCATCAGGTACTGTGGTACCCCAGTCATCAGGTAGTGTGGTACCCCAGTCATCAGGTACTGTGGTACCCCAGTCATCAGGTAGTGTGGTACCCCAGTCATCAGGTAGTGTGGTACCCCAGTCATCAGGTACTGTGGTACCCCAGTCATCAGGTACTGTGGTACCCCAGTCATCAGGTACTGTGGTACCCCAGTCATCAGGTACTGTGGTACCCCAGTCATTAGGTACTGTGGTACCCCAGTCATCAGGTACTGTGGTACCCCAGTCATCAGGTACTGTGGTACCCAGTCATCAGGTACTGTGGTACCCCAGTCATCAGGTACTGTGTACCCCAGTCATCAGGTACTGTGGTACCCCAGTCATCAGGTACTGTGGTACCCCAGTCATCAGGTACTGTGGTACCCCAGTCATCAGGTACTAGTGGTACCCCAGTCATCAGGTACGTGTGGTACCCCAGTCATCAGGTACTGTGGTACCCCAGTCATCAGGTACTGTGGTACCCCAGTCATCAGGTACTGTGGTACCCCAGTCATCAGGTACTGTGGTACCCCAGTCATCAGGTACTGTGGTACCCCAGTCATCAGGTACTGTGGTACCCCAGTCATCAGGTACTGTGGTACCCCAGTCATCAGGTACTGTGGTACCCCAGTCATCAGGTACTGTGGTACCCCAGTCATCAGGTACTGTGGTACCCCAGTCATCAGGTACTGTGGTACCCCAGTCATCAGGTACTGTGGTACCCCAGTCATCAGGTACTGTGGTACCCCAGTCATCAGGTACTGTGGTACCCCAGTCATCAGGTACTGTGGTACCCCAGTCATCAGGTACTGTGGTACCCCAGTCATCAGGTACTGTGGTACCCCAGTCATCAGGTACTGTGGTACCCCAGTCATCAGGTACTGTGGTACCCCAGTCATCAGGTACTGTGGTACCCCAGTCATCAGGTACTGTGGTACCCCAGTCATCAGGTACTGTGGTACCCCAGTCATCAGGTACTGTGGTACCCCAGTCATCAGGTACTGTGGTACCCCAGTCATCAGGTACTGTGGTACCCCAGTCATCAGGTACTGTGGTACCCCAGTCATCAGGTACTGTGGTACCCCAGTCATCAGGTACTGTGGTACCCCAGTCATCAGGTAGTGTGGTACCCCAGTCATCAGGTAGTGTGGTACCCCAGTCATCAGGTAGTGTGGTACCCCAGTCATCAGGTAGTGTGGTACCCCAGTCATCAGGTAGTGTGGTACCCCAGTCATCAGGTACTGTGGTACCCCAGTCATCAGGTACTGTGGTACCCCAGTCATCAGGTACTGTGGTACCCCAGTCATCAGGTACTGTGGTACCCCAGTCATCAGGTAGTGTGGTACCCCAGTCATCAGGTACTGTGGTACCCCAGTCATCAGGTACTGTGGTACCCCAGTCATCAGGTACTGTGGTACCCCAGTCATCAGGTACTGTGGTACCCCAGTCATCAGGTACTGTGGTACCCCAGTCATCAGGTACTGTGGTACCCCAGTCATCAGGTACGTGTGGTACCCCAGTCATCAGGTAGTGTGGTACCCCAGTCATCAGGTAGTGTGGTACCCCAGTCATCAGGTAGTGTGGTACCCCAGTCATCAGGTAGTGTGGTACCCCAGTCATCAGGTACTGTGGTACCCCAGTCATCAGGTAGTGTGGTACCCCAGTCATCAGGTACTGTGGTACCCCAGTCATCAGGTACTGTGGTACCCCAGTCATCAGGTACTGTGGTACCCCAGTCATCAGGTAGTGTGGTACCCCAGTCATCAGGTAGTGTGGTACCCCAGTCATCAGGTACTGTGGTACCCCAGTCATCAGGTACTGTGGTACCCCAGTCATCAGGTACTGTGGTACCCCAGTCATCAGGTACTGTGGTACCCCAGTCATCAGGTACTGTGGTACCCCAGTCATCAGGTACTGTGGTACCCCAGTCATCAGGTAGTGTGGTACCCCAGTCATCAGGTAGTGTGGTACCCCAGTCATCAGGTAGTGTGGTACCCCAGTCATCAGGTAGTGTGGTACCCCAGTCATCAGGTAGTGTGGTACCCCAGTCATCAGGTACTGTGGTACCCCAGTCATCAGGTAGTGTGGTACCCCAGTCATCAGGTACTGTGGTACCCCAGTCATCAGGTACTGTGGTACCCCAGTCATCAGGTACTGTGGTACCCCAGTCATCAGGTACTGTGGTACCCCAGTCATCAGGTACTGTGGTACCCCAGTCATCAGGTACTGTGGTACCCCAGTCATCAGGTACTGTGGTACCCGAGTCATCAGGTACTGTGGTACCCCTGTCATCAGGTAGTGTGGTACCTCAGTCATCAGGTACTGTGGTACCCCAGTCATCAGGTACTGTGGTACCCCAGTCATCAGGTACTGTGGTACCCCAGTCATTAGGTACTGTGGTACCCCAGTCATCAGGTACTGTGGTACCCCAGTCATCAGGTACTGTGGTACCCCAGTCATCAGGTACTGTGGTACCCCAGTCATTAGGTACTGTGGTACCCCAGTCATCAGGTACTGTGGTACCCCAGTCATCAGGTACTGTGGTACCCCAGTCATCAGGTACTGTGGTACCTCATTTGCTGGTTATTGTGGTGCTACAATCAGCAGATGCTCTGGTACCTCAGTCACCAGGTTGTAAAACAAGTTGGTAATTAGGTACTGAGGGAGTACAGTCTCTAGCTCCTGACTCACCTTATTTGGGAGGTACAATGAGAGGTGTGTCGCCAGGTTGTGTGCCATCATAGTGACCAGGTTCTGTAGCACGTCACTCACTACTTACTGTGTCAGGCCCTCCCTCTGGTGTTGGTGCAGGCATGTCACCAGGCTGTGTTGTTCCTCAGTCAGTCATCAGTTACCTACGGTGCAGCTTAGTTGTCAGCTTCTCACAATATTACCATAGAACGCAGCCACCTCATCGTTTTTTTTTAAAAGGCCAGACTTTCCCACACTGGTATGGAGGGAGGTGTGATAGCCGGGCGAGGGACTGGTGTTGATGTTGTAAGCTGGGTCCAAGAATGAAAGGCTGAGGTTTTGAGGATAATCATACCTTGAATAAGAACCGTGGCTTACGCTTGATATTACCTCATTAGTTTACTGTCCCGGGTATGTATGTGTTGGTGTGTGGCATGTTATGTTCCCATTACACAGCACCAAGGTCACATGCCTACAAGCGCTGGATTTTTCCCAGGGAATGCAAGTGGTGGCTGTCGCTGTAGGATTAACATAGCTCCCTGGCTCATTAATGTAGGTTAGTGTAGCAGGTTTTATGCTTGAAGGAGTTACTGTGGTGCTGCTGCTATACGCCTCCCCGGCCACTTGGGTGTGGAGAACATTGCAGCCTCACTGATCGTCACACTGATGGTGTTTGTATATCATGTTTGTTTGTGTGTTTTGATGAGTGCCATCGTTGTGTTTGTTTAAACACGGTGGTTGTGATGTGTTGGGTGGTACTTGGCGGGAATGGTAATGGGCTGGTAGTTGGAGGGTGAGTCATGCATCCCTGGCCATTTGTTGGTCCCGACAATAGTGACAGTTACGTCAGGAAGGCAGTCATGATTAGTATCTCAGAGTCTTGGTGACACACTGATGATTTCTTTGCCGAGTAAACAATAGCAGGATACACTGTTATTGACGGAGGAAACACAATAGCCTTCGGTGTCTTGCTCTTCGTCAACGTTAAGTTTAATCCCATAATGTAGAAGTTCAGTGGTTGTTCATAACACCGCCTCCAGTTTCCTGGACGTGAAGGATCAGCTTGGTAAAACATTAAGATAACTTTACAGCCTCACAACGTAAACATCGAGGTAGACGAATATTTATGACTAGTCGGCAGGAAGTTGTAACGAACGTGATTCTGTTATTGTGGGAGACTCTAACATATCAAAGTGGGGAGACTCCTTTTCCCATTACTTTCAGGTCCCTTCTCAGTGGTTTGATATACTTGCTTGATAGTGCTTTTATACCGTTACATGGGACACCTCCCCACGTCCTGGATATAGACTTGATTGTAGCAGCAGATGAGGAATTCGTCGGTGATGTCGTGGGTGGAGAAGCGTCTTCGTATGAGTGGTCACCGACCGATATAACTTGAGGTAACTTGTAATTCTGGTCAGTGCGATGGTTAAGAAAAAATAAAGTATGTTGGGCACGCAGATGTTATTGATGGTATTTCGTCTCGAATAGGTAGCGTGAGACGTATCTTGGTAAAGGTTCAGTAAGGTATTCAAAGTGATAGGCGCCACATGTTTACCTTTACGCAACAGACGCTCATTACCTGAAAGAGCGAAGACGGTGGAACAGTGAAATATACAGATGTCAGTTGTCAAAGACAATAACTCACAAGAAACTCAACCAACATGACAGAACAAAGCATGTAAATTTGCGTGGGAGAAAAACTCGTCATATACGTCAGCATCAAGAGTAATATGGTTGAAATTAGCAAAGGAAACCCAAAGATTTAGAGTAATTTAGAATTTGTAATTTAGGAAGAGAAATAGCATTAATTACATTTTAATTACAACAAAAATTGCTTCATTCATCTCAACAAGTGATAACATAACTAAGATGATGAATTCTGCTGTGTAACGTAAGTAATTATTCTACACCAGTGTTGTCAAACAGCCATGGTACTCAAGCCATCCTCCGCCCAACCCGTGCGTGACCTTCTTCGACAAGCCGTGTACACCTCACGAACACATTAAGGAGACCTTATTATCCTTCATTCATCCATCCACATCTCTGCCAGGCATCGCAGTCATTCACACAGGCTCAGGTCCCATTAGAAGCATATTCTTTATTTTAATATTGCCAGTAAAGTGGAGCTCGTTTTGTGTGGGTGATCTTCAAGTACCCGGTGAAGCACAGTGGTCTCTCGTACCAGCCTGACGGTTTGCCAGACAATTAGGTTTATTCATGTTGTTCCCACTAACCTCAGTCCTGTACTCGTTCGTTCACCCCCTGCGTTCTCGTTCACCCCGCTTGACAGACACTGACCTACCTGACGAAGGCCAGTTGGGGGAGTTGTAGATTTCCCCCTTGTTTCGTGTGTCATGTAATTATTTATCAGTATATCAGGCAACACACGATGCTTTTTTTTTCTTTCTTTCATTTATGTAGATATGAAAAACAAGAGGCTGAGAGATATTCAAAGTGATCACATGCTTCAATAGTCGTGATCTGAGCAGCTGTTTAAGAGCAGATGGCTCTGAGCTCACCCCGTCGTAATGGATGTAGGACTTGTGGATAAACTTTATGCTTCGAATGAGGCAAAGTACTTTTCCTGAATAGGTATAAGGAAACGCTAAAGACTTTAGATTTGACCAACATGGAAGAGAGAGGAGAAACGGGTGACCTGATCGCAGCCTTTAGGTTTTTAAACTCGCTCGATAACGTAGGCAATGAGTAGTTGTGTAGGAGATGTAGGAATAGAACACCCATGGGGTTAGGCAAGTACCTTGAAGGTGAAAGTCATAATGACAGGTAGGTATGTTGGTGAGGTGCGGGCAGGATTGAGGTTGGTCAACTTACTGTGTGGTGAGGTGGGATCATCTGGCGTGATACTAGAGCGTAGCGCGTGGCCAGCGTAGGTAGGGCCTCCACCACCCTGCTACCTGGCTCAACACCCCCCTCCCCTCCCACCCCCACCCCACTGCCGCAACCTTCCCTCCCCTCACCTAATGGTCACGACCCTATCCTACCGGCACCTACGCCTTCTCCCTTTACCCAGTAGTCACGACTCTCTCCCTCAGACAACCACACCTGCTTCTGGTCACGACCACCACCATCCTACGGCACCCTCACCCCTTCACCTCAGTATAATAACACACAAGTCTCGGGACAGAGCCACCCATGGTTCAGTATCTCACCATACAGTGCTGTGCTGAAGGACGGTGTCATTCTCAGTGCTAAATAGTTACCTTGAGGCAGGTATTTTGTATCCACTTGACCCGTGTAGATGGAAAATACATTGAGAACGTAGGTACTGTTAGTTTGTAGCATAATTACGCTACCAAGATCTGCAGTGGTTGGCTGGGTTAGAGAGTGAAGCAAGAACTGGTGTCAACAGAAGGAGGGAATGTTTAGCGCGAAGAGTGGCAGTTGATGGATATTTAAGATTTTCCTTATGTTCCTTATGGTGTTATGAGAATGTATACATTTGTCTGGGTAATGTGGAGGTGGTGTCTTGGTTGAGGTCGTGCGGCACAGCAAGTTGTGTGTGGTGAGGCTGCTTCCCCCAAGGTCAGGTATCGGATCACCTAATGTCTCTCTCCTGGAGGTAGATGCCAGGCCTGGGACTCGAGGTAGATGCCAGGCCCGGGACTCGAGGTAGATGCCAGGCCCGGGACTCGAGGTAGATGCCAGGCCTGGGACTCGAGGTAGATGCCAGGCCCGGGACTCGAGGTAGATGCCAGGCCCGGGACTCGAGGTAGATGCCAGGCCTGGGACTCGAGGTAGATGCCAGGCCTGGGACTCGAGGTAGATGCCAGGCCTGGGACTCGAGGTAGATGCCAGGCCTGGGACTCGAAGTAGATGCCATACCCGGGACTCGTGCCGGACTGCCTTCCTCCTCAGTACATCTTGTTGTGAACCATGTATCCTTATCTTATCAAGTTGTACAATCTTGTTGTCATGAGTGCCACACTAAACATGTTGACGTCTCTTACGTGGTGTTGTATAAGTAGTTCATTAAGTCATGTGTCTTATACTGGAGGTTGCAATAGGGTAGTTTGAATCGTTATAGGCCAGGCAGTTTTCTAACAAAGGCTGTTCACAGGTAAGGCTGACGTGAAGCTGAAGAAAGAAATAGGAGTTGTGTAGGGAGGAGAAAGTCGAACCTGTATATAGAAACAGATAAACTTAAAATGATTTAGAACTGCAGACATGAGGAAGAAGGATGAAGGTAAGTTGGGCACAAAAATCAAGGACATTTTGCGTAAATTGTAGGAAGGAAGCAGCTTTCTTAAGGTAACAGAGCGACGATAACATAACTGGACAAAAATGTATATATGTGTGAAGAAAAATCTGCTGAAGATGTGTGGTCAGAAGAAAATGAAGGCAAAGGACCAAGAACAAGAAGAGAGGAATCTGTGTTGGACGTGGGAGGATATCTGGACCTGAGGTGTGATGATGGTGTTGTCTGGTGGTCCATAACCTAATCAAGGAAGAAGTACACCCAGTGGATGTCTAGTTGTTATCAGTACTGCCTGCGGGAGGCAGGGTTGTTATCAGTACTGCCTGCGGGAGGCAGGGTTGTTATCAGTACTGCCTGCGGGAGGCAGGGTTATTATCAGTACTGCCTGCGGGAGGCAGGGTTGTTATCAGTACTGCCTGCGGGAGGTAGGGTTGTTATCAGTACTGCCTGCGGGAGGCAGGGTTGTTATCAGTACTGCCTGCGGGAGGCAGGGTTGTTATCAGTACTGCCTGCGGGAGGCAGGGTTGTTATCAGTACTGCCTGCGGGAGGTGGGGTTGTTATCAGTACTGCCTGCGGGAGGCAGGGTTGTTATCAGTACTGCCTGCGGGAGGCAGGGTTGCTATCAGTACTGCCTGCGGGAGGTGGGGTTGTTATCAGTACTGCCTGCGGGAGGCAGGGTTGTTATCAGTACTGCCTGCGGGAGGCAGGGTTATTGTCAGTACTGCCTGCGGGAGGCAGGGTTGTTATCAGTACTGCCTGCGGGAGGCAGGGTTGTTATCAGTACTGCCTGCGGGAGGTGGGGTTGTTATCAGTACTGCCTGCGGGAGGCAGGGTTATTATCAGTACTGCCTGCGGGAGGCAGGGTTGTTATCAGTACTGCCTGCGGGAGGTAGGGTTGTTATCAGTACTGCCTGCGGGAGGTGGGGTTGTTATCAGTACTGCCTGCGGGAGGCAGGGTTGTTATCAGTACTGCCTGCGGGAGGCAGGGTTGTTATCAGTACTGCCTGCGGGAGGCAGGGTTGTTATCAGTACTGCCTGCGGGAGGCAGGGTTGTTATCAGTACTGCCTGCGGGAGGTAGGGTTGTTATCAGTACTGCCTGCGGGAGGCAGGGTTGTTATCAGTACTGCCTGCGGGAGGTAGGGTTGTTATCAGTACTGCCTGCGGGAGGCAGGGTTGTTATCAGTACTGCCTGCGGGAGGTAGGGTTGTTATCAGTACTGCCTGCGGGAGGCAGGGTTGTTATCAGTACTGCCTGCGGGAGGCAGGGTTGTTATCAGTACTGCCTGCGGGAGGCAGGGTTGTTATCAGTACTGCCTGCGGGAGGTAGGGTTGTTATCAGTACTGCCTGCGGGAGGCAGGGTTGTTATCAGTACTGCCCGCGGGAGGCAGGGTTGTTATCAGTACTGCCTGCGGGAGGCAGGGTTGTTATCAGTACTGCCTGCGGGAGGCAGGGTTGTTATCAGTACTGCCTGCGGGAGGCAGGGTTGTTATCAGTACTGCCTGCGGGAGGCAGGGTTGTTATCAGTACTGCCTGCGGGAGGCAGGGTTGTTATCAGTACTGCCTGCGGGAGGCAGGGTTGTCAGCTGACGGAGCATTGTGAAATGAGTTTAGTGTGGGTACGTGAGTGGTGTGTTGTGTGGCCACCTTCCTTCTGTGCGCTGCATGTTGACCACAGGTGTGGTGAATGATGTGGCCACTGTAACCTTGTAAGATGATGGATCAGAATGTTGTATATATTACCTATATCTGCCTGATGTGTTATCACCTGAAGGATGAAGGGTCGATATTTGTCTGATGTATCATTACCTCAGTGCTGTAAGGCCGGTAAGTGTTCGTGTTGTTCTTGTGTTAGGAATGTTTAGCATTGTATTGCAGGACTAGCTGAGGGAAGGTGTACCATCTCGCCGTAGATGGCGAATGTTTGTGGCGCGCGCGCTCGCGCGGGCATCCTGTTTGCCGAAAATGAATGAAGGATTAAGCCATGAGATTATTGATGGATTTATGAATAAGATCTTGTTGTATAAACATGAAAGACACTGCCAGATGTACAACAATGGTGAATCAGGTGTATATAGTCGTGCAGTCTTCTCGACCGATATAAGGAAATGATATCAGATTGTATGAGCATTTTGACATTGCTTGGTGTTGGCAGATGATGATGCATCGAGTTGTGGCAGTAGACAAAGAAAGTCATGGAAAAACTTAAGGTTTAATCATGGATTAAATGATTTGTAATCTAGAGAAACCTGAGGCGTGTCTTATGTGTCACGCCAGCTAATTATCATTGGAAATCCTGCGTTACTGCCGATCATTGGCGGCCGGCTCGCTCCGGGCCGTTGGTCGACTCACACCCGACCTCTCTTCCCCCTCCTCCCCCAAATCCCACCGCTACCCTACCCAGACTCCCACACCCTTTCCCCTCCCCCCTACACCCACACCCTTCCTCCCATCCCGCTACCTCCTCTATTGTGGTTTTTCCCTCCGTCAAATTAATGTTTTTGCGCCAGCTTCCTCCTCATGATGTTTTGTTCTGAAGGTTTGACCTGCCACTGTAATTTGTCATCATTTTCTGCCTGTCGTCGTGAGTGAGTGGTGACCACCGGATCTGCTCTTGAGTTGTTATCATGAGTGTCTGGGTGTGTGACCACCTGGCTGGTAGGTGCAGGATGGTCTACGTCCATACCCCCCCCTCCCCACCTCCTTCCCTCCCCTCACCATCTCGTAAACCATCCTTATTATACAACTGTTAAACTTATGTCTCTTATTACTATCAGCATTTGCAGTTTCCTCAGTAAGCTTAGTTCGTTCCCTCGCTGCTCTGATACCTCAGATGTATTTCTTGTCTTCACTTCGGCCAATTATCCTACTTTGTTTTTTGTTTATATTGTCTTGGTTTAGTTTGTCTTTGCTTATCTAGATGACCTGTCGACATGATCAGACTGGCTTAGTAAAACTTGCAGGTTATGGGCATCGCGCCCTTTTCTCTCCCTCTTTCTATTGTTAGCAAAGTTATGGTAGTTTATGTTATGTCACGTGACACTGTAATTCACCTGTGATGGTCCTGGTATTGTACCATCCTTGTGGCCTTCCTCTGGACCGCCTGTGTTAATTCTTTGGGCTCTAATTACTGTGCCCAAACCCGACGAGCAAATTCCAGCTTTGGTCAATTATTGTACGACGTAAAAGGAAGCTTTATATATGAATGCGTTTTGAGATTTTCCTTCAGGCAGTTTGTCTCATTAATAACTGAGTTGGAAGTCTGGTGATAGCTTAAGTGCAGTGTCGACTCCCATGTCTCTCTCACAACCTGATTTTTATAGTGGATGTCGTTCGAGGTGATATCCACATCGAGGCTTTCTTACAGCGTGGCCCATCCTGCTTTGCGTTTACTTGTGTTAGATTTTATTATGCATCAGACCAGCTCTGGAGTTTGTCCAGATCCCCTTGTAAGTTGATGCAACCCTCCTCAATGTTTACTTCCCTTGTTCCCTCAGTGTCATCCGCAAACACATTTAGGTATGGGTCCGATCCTTTTGGCAAGTCATTTACGTCGGTCACAAGAGGAATGGTGCCAGGACCGAACCTTGCGGCACGCCAATGCATTTCGAGGAAGCTTCCCTGCCTTGCGACTATTGTTCTCATCCGCGAAGATCATTTTGTCTGCTGAATGAGTCTTCCTTTCATTCTTGCCTTAAAATCCATCTTTTTTATCACTTTTTTATGTGGTGCAGTGTCAAACGCTTACTTTAGGGGGGGGGGGGGGGGGAGCAGGAACGCTCAATCCGTTCTTCCATCTTTATCGAAGTCGGAGTTCACTCTTTTGTAGAGGTAGAGGTCACAGAGATTTGTAACGCGTGACCGCCTCAGCCCGGAAACTTGTTATCTCACGCCAATAGTTTGACCTTTGCAAGTGGTCGTCAGTTTGATTATCGTTTTCAGTATTTTAAAGACCACTCTACTGAAATAGATTGTTGTGTCATTCACGACAATCATTCAGTCTTCTTTCGTAAGGAAAGACTCGAAACATGTCCTCTGCCACTCCATTGGCACTGCACCCTCCTCCAGCGGCATATGAACATCTCTAGCGGCCTCTGTGCCTGCTCACATCCATCATCACTAAGAGCATTACATGAGTCAGAGACCTGTATTATTCTGCGTATGTCTTTGAGGAAGGTCAGTGTTTTGCAAGACCTCATCTTAATCTTATCTTGGTGGTGGGGCTACAGTGTCTTCCACGGTGAAGTAGCCGTTGAACCTATCCTCCAACTCCTTGTATATCTCCATCATCCTCTACAACTCTTCCCACACCCTTTAGCTGTTTTTCAAGTGACGGTTCACTTCCGAAAAATTTATGGAAATTGACGGAATCTCAGTCCACGTTGCCCACAATATCCTTTTCAAAGTTTCTTGTCTCCTCTCTCCTCATCTTGGTGTCCTCAATCATCCTTGCTATCAATATCTCCTCCGTAGTATGTTCCTAAGCACGTCTGTTTTTCTTTAAACATGTCTGTCTCTCACTTAACCTTCCGTCTGTATTAGCATCTGAAGTTACCAGTTTTCTGTCGACATCACAGGACCTTCTGGAATGATCATGTGTAATTTGGCTATAGAACTGAACTACAGTAACCAACTTTGGTTCTCAAAGATTTTTTTTTTTTAGTTTCCAGCGATCTACATGATATATTTTTTCCGCCGGTGTATCATATCAGCTTCAGTGTTACTGTTTTCAAAGCTAAGATCTAGAAATGATTTTTAACCAGCCGCCCTGATCCTAGCGTGCTCAGTGACATGCTTATATGGGAAGTTTTCCTATAGACATTCTTCGAACTTGTGTCTCCTGAACTTTTCTTTCCATGTGAATCAAAATGTTCTGACTCTTTCTTTATGACTGAAGTCCTGTGTTGATGTATGAGGATTTTATCATCTCTGGGAAATGCTGCTTTCTGCTCCATCCTGATTATTCCTTCATTGCTATCATTAGATAAATCCATTTTCCTGGTTTATTGAAATTCTCAAGAACATTATAACTCATCATCGCTACAAAGCAAAACTTTCCTGTTATCACTCTTCCCATTATGTTCTGTTTGAATGGTCATCCTTCAGTATTTCCTGAAACTTGGTATTCTTTGTTATTAATAGGGTCAGTCCCCTTCCTGTGTCTTCTCTACGTCTGTTATGGCGTATATCTCTGGAATGACTAAATCAGATCTTACCTCCTCAGTAAGTTTTGCTTCTGTAACTCCAGCACTGTCACTTTGTTCCCGTTATGTCGACCTTAAAGTGCAGCATGTCACATGTACTACCAATCCATCCGTGTTTGTATAAAGTACTTTCAGTGTGATACCCGCATCACTTAGCATTTCCGAACTGCTGGCTGGAGTGTTGTTGTCAAGTCTCTTGATGTCTCCGGTGTATCTCCCGCTGACTTTATTCCTTACCTCCTTACCATCGTTTGCTGCTCGCTACTTATACCCTCGGTCTGTCACTAAGGACTGTATTGCGGCAGGTACGTATGTTGGCGAGGTGGGGGCAGGATTGAGGTTGGTCAACTTACTGTGTGGTGAGGTGGGATCATCTGGCGTGATACTAGAGCGTAGCGCGTGGCCAGCGTAGGTAGGCCCTCCACCACCCTGCTACCTGGCTCAACACCCACCCCCCCTCCCACCCCCACCCCACTGCCGCAACCTCCCCTCCCCTCACCTAATGGTCACGACCCTATCCTACCGGCACCTACGCCTTCTCCCTTTACCCAGTAGTCACGACTCCCTCCCTCAGACACCCACACCCCCTCCTCTCACCCAGTGGTCACGACTCCCGTCCCCCGGCACTCACACCCCTTCCTCTCACCCAGTAGTCACGACTTCCTCCCTCAGACACCCACATCCCCTCCCCTCACCCTTTGATTACGACTCTCACCCCCCGGCAACCATACGTTGTCCCCTTGCCTCATTCTGTCACCACAGTGTTCTGTATTGTTATAACAAGTTTCGTAGACATCTTGGTTACCTTCTGGCGACAGAACTCTATATTGACAGTTATCACCACTTGTTGTTCCCTAATGTCTTGACTGTATTTGTTAGTGTTCTTTGTTTCTCCTTACTCGTGAAGAGCCATCTAGAATGTTCCTATCCTCATTAGTAGCCTCTCAGTCGGTATTCAATCCTTCGTCAGGCTCTCCTCTTTTGTTGGTATATATATAGTCGTCCAGTCCAGAGATCATCAGTGACACGTCCGTCTGCCTCCCACTTCACTCACTTGTCGACAATTCCTCTGAAATTTTCTTTTAACATAGTGTATGCCTAACATATTGTTTTGCCTCTGTGTATGTTATCCTGTCTGTAGCTTCACTCAGTAGTAGTAATAGAATTTGGTCTGTTTCAGTGTTGCCGTGTGTCTGTTGCCCTGCACCGGTCTGTGACCTGTTCATGTTGCTCATCTTCATGAGTAGCCGCTATACCCTGTCCTCAGTCTCCAGCAGCCTGTGGTCTCTGTGGTGTTGGTATATACCAGATCCTCCTGGCACTCGTCACCAAAGTTTTCCACAAGATGGTCCTTCTCTCCTCTGAATATTTTGGAATTCCTTTTCGCGATTTGATTTTGTTATCCTGTTCTTTGATTATTATTTCAATTTGCAGTTAGACACTTACTTCTTCCTCTGTTCGCCATTACGGTACTTTCCTGTCCTACAAAAGCTTACCTTATCCCCTCCTGTATTTTGATCGGACTTACCGATTTACCTTTACAGCTGACATGATTGTACTTCGAGGCTGTTATTTCGGCTGCTGTTAAAGATAATGGTGTTCAGAGGAATATTATGTACGGAATATTTTATTGCTAGATCATGTTGGTCATCAGTCACCAGCCCAGCCCACAAACCAACAACCACACTTTGCTGACGCTAAGTGAACCATCCATCCAGAGTTTATCGACGGTACTTAAGTTTTACGTGATGATGTTGCATGTACCAAGTGAAGAACACACAGTTTTATGGATTGGTAGGTTTTATGAGGTGATGTTGCACGCACCAAGTAAAGAGTACATAGTTTTTTGGACTAACCTTTGATGTACTTTATTATAATTATTATTATTATTATTATTATTATTATAATTATTATTATTATTATTATTATTATTATACTTTATTATTAAAAGATTTCGTATGATAATTGTCGGGTACTAGTGCGTGGCAAATCGATATTTTGGAATTTTGTTATAGATAAGTATAAACCACATTCGGACTTTATTTCATTATATCATTATTTATTTATATATTCTTTAAGCATTCAAGTTCGTGATGGTCCATGAGATGCCTTCATTCCATTTAAGGTGTGCGTATGTAACATTAATGTGTTGAAAGTATGATATCGTGACGCTGTCTCAAACGTGACGCTCTGTCAAACGTGACACTGCCTCAAACGTGACGCTGCCTCAAACGTGACGGTCTCAAATGTGACGCTGTCTCATAAAACGTTATGTTCACCGAGGAAAATCTCCCCCCACCCCCCGCATGGGAGGGTAGGTTGAGGAGGGAGAGGCTTGCATCAAGACTTGTACACAACACACTGTGGATCACATTGAAATCGTTCCACAATCAGGGCGATAGGCATGACACACTACTGAACAAGAATGGAAGTATGGGAATCATGATTACTGTCTGGGAAGATAGTGGTGTCAAGGATGGTTTGCCAGAAAACTGGCTGAATCAGTGACCTACGTGTCTCATACACTGTGGATCATAGTGGTGAAAGTTTTGGGAAGAAACAGAAGACCCTGGGTAGAAGTGGAGCGTATGCCCACGGCCTGCAGCCACAGACAACCCGACGCGTCGGTCCAGTGGAACTGGAATATACATATCTGTATGTAAAGAAGATTTCCCCCCCCCCCCCCCCCCCCCCCCGCAAAAAAAAAAAAATATATCAGCTAGAGAGAAATTGATATATGTGACCAGAGGCAGGGAGGGAGGGAGAAAAACGGCCAGGTTGCGATATTCTACAAGTGCCTCAGTAGACGAGAAGCTGAACAGCTTGTGGGTGACCTCATGATGTGGTACGTCCTGGGAATGATAACAGTTACCTCTCAGGTCACATGTAGGAGGAGGGAGACCGTCCTGACTGTACTGTCTGTTGTGGGACGGCTGCAACGATGACTTGCTGGCACCAGCACCAGCACCAGCAACAGCAGCTCACTGTAGTAGAGCAGTAGGATCAGTGTGTCCCTCACTCGCTGCATGTCGTAAGTCTGTGTACTTCATGACGCTCGTGAGAAATGTTTACTGTGTATAAACAATGAATATTAAGTCAAGCAACGTACATATTTACATGATCCTTAACACATGAGGGAAGTGTTGATTTTACGTTTGACGGCCACAAATGACCCCGCCAGATGAACGGCCAAACAACCAGCCAGTCACCATATTGGTTGACTGGTTCTTTGGCCTCCATTTGGTATTAGTGGTTGTCTACAATGTATAAAGCAAAATGACAGTAATGATGATGATAATGACAATCGTAATATCTTTCATCTCTGTTTGCCATTTTCCGGCCTCAGTGAGATAATAACAGGAACAGGTGGTAGCCATAGTGGAGAAATCTTCGCTTTGTTCCCTCTTATTTTCCTTCTTTTTGGAAACTAATGATACAGGAGGGGAAGGGTTCCAGCCTCGTGCACCCGTCCCTCTTACTTGCCTTCTAAGAAACGTAGGAGATTCTTTGAATAGTATTCCTTCTCCCCAGATAATAATGATAATAGACGATATATTTAACTAAATACATTCAAATACTGAAAATATACTGAGAAAATATGCACAGTTTAGTGGGGTTATAAGTGGTTACCAGCCTTTACGTAAGAGTTTACTGATGATGTTCACAGTGGTTGGGATGGGGCTGGTTTTACAGTGGTCTGTACGAGTTCATATGGACCCAGTGGAGTTGTGGTGCCGAACTGCAACTCGGGAAAGAGGGATCTCTGGTGGCAGAAGGTGACGGTGGCGATAGTGGTGTAAGTAGCTTCTTACAGAACGGTCGGATGAGGCCATGTGATGCTAGGTGGGGAGCTGCAGGACCAGTGGTGTTGACAGAGAGGAACCGGAGAACATTGTGATCAATATACCTTTCCTGTTAGTTAGCCTCACATACTGTTATCTGCCACCGTGTGTACACGGAGGCTGGACATGTCGCTCGCAAGAGAATTCATCTTCTGCTGTTACTCTATCTATAGTGATCAATGGAGAGGTGGGAATGTTGGCCGTGTGTGTGTGTGTGTGTGTGTGTGTGTGTGTGTGTGTGTGTGTGTGTGTGTAATTACCTCTTTATATTGTACAAGGAGAGATTTGTACAGTGGTAGGGCCCCCATCTCCTCTGTGTATGTGTGAGTGTGTGTGTGTGTGTGTGTGTGTGTGTGTGTGTGTGTATGTGTGTGTGTGTGTGTGTGTGTTCTGATGCCTGAGAATGTCTGGTATCACCACAGTGTACAGTGAAGCAGTCCTCATCTGGGGAGTGTGTTCTGATTCTTGATGTTGTTTGGATTTTTGTGTGGTAGTTCTTCATATTGTTGAGGAGGTGGGCAGGTGTGAGGCGGTAGCCGCAGGTGCGGAAACTCCTTGCCTCCCACTCCCTGTGTTTCCCGCTGGTCATATATCAGAGGCAGCGTGTCATTGCGCCGTCTTAGCCGGGTCACACAATATTCCTTATGACACTCTCCATCACTCACACGGGAGCAGGGACTCGCTTTCCTAAGAACGGGTCGGGAGTGTGCACCTGCTGGACGCTACTGAACCGTATGTGTCTTATTACTGTCTGGGATGACCAATTGTGTCTTACCGGCACAGAGCTTTACTCAAGTCTGTATGTGTGTGTATGTGTGTGTGTATGTGTGTGTGTGTGTGTGTGTGTGTGTGTAGGGGTGTGTGGAGTGAATGTGTTTCTCCTGTGCATGTGAATGCCATTTGTACATTAGGAGTGAGAGATTTACATTCATGGGACCCCCGTATAATTACACACATCCCAACTAACGCCAGATCCCTATTGCTCTATCGATCACAAAAGGGACTGCGAACGGTTGAGTTGGGGTGAGCAGTCTGCTCTCTCCGGGGCTAACTCAGGCTAAGCCAACAGTCGTGTCTTAACACATGAAGATACAGGGTAAGAGATCCAGTTGTCAGTGCATTAGGAGGATGAGGCACCCCGGGTTCGTATCCCGCTGCTCGTGGAGTCGATGGTCCGCATCAGACTAGAGCCGAGTAAACCTGCCGACTGAGCCATGAGGGAACCTAACTCACGTGGTGTGTGTGTGTGTGTGTGTGTGTGACCCCTGCACACTACTGGTGTGTCACGTGCGGAGGTGTATACCAGTCTCGCACGTCCACCAGCGACGCCCACATGACTCTGAAAACTCACTACAACTGGTGTGAGATGTTGCTTCTCTCTTACTGGGTGTGTTGAGTGTAGTGGCGGGTGGCTGGGGATTGTGGTGTCTGCGGATGTGTTGGGTGCAGCCGTTGGTGGAGTGAGTATTGTTGGTGCGTGGGTTTGGTAGATGTTTTTTTGGTGTGTGTTAAGGTTGTTGTTCTGGATACCTGAGGAGTGTGTGGTTGTGTGGGTGATATGTCTGTTGCGGGTGTGTGATTGTATGTGTGGTGGGTGTGGTTGTACTGCCAGTGGTGGGTGTAATATTTGTGTGTGGATGTGTGGTTGTAGTGGCTGTGTGGTTGCTGAACCTGAGCCAGGTAATAGACCCTTTACTTTGGACCGTATACTGGACCCAATGGTGGCACTACTGCACGGGCCCAAGTCGGGGGTCACGCTGCACGGGGCCCGGTTGGGGGTCTCGCAACACGGGGCCCAAGTCGGGGGTCACGCGACACGGGGCCCAGTCGGGGGTCTCGCAATACGGAGTTAGAGGCTCCGCTGCACGGGCTTGGTCTATGGACCCTCGACATGGGCGCTGGTGTGTGTGTGTGTGTGTGTGTGTGGGGGGGGGGGGGGGTCCGCACGCCGGACCAGGTGGTGGGGGGGGGGGGGGGCGGGGGGTAAGGGCTCTGCACGGAGCCAGACGGGAGCCCGCCGTACGGGCCTGGCGTGCAGCCTCCCCGTGTTCGTCCAGATCTGGAACTCGCCGCCAATTAAGGGATAAAGTTCGTACTCGTGGGGGCGGGGAAACCTTTATTAATTACACATATAATGTAATCACGAGCGCCAGGATGATGGCGGAGGGCACTGGTGGAGTCATCGCCTCCACCATCAGGTCTCACCAGTGATGGCAGTTTGTTGACGTTGATCCCAGCAGCCTTGGCTGAGTCGGGGAATTGTTTGATTATCAACAAGTTAAAAAGAAAGAAAATAACGAGCCAAGTGGTCATGTACCTGGCAGTAAGACGACACCTGGCGGCGGCTAGGGTCAACACTGTAGGTGCCTCTTGTCTGCCAGCTGTCATGTTATGCCAGGCTGGCTGTGTGTGTGGCTCGCCCCGCCCGGGTGTCATGAGGGCCAGTGGCGGCTTCTGGATGCCATAGGTGGCTGCTGGGTGTCGTGAGGGGCAGCCAGGGGCTGGGGACTGCTGGGTGATATAAGGACCGGGGGTGGTTCCTGAGTGTCATGAGGGCCAGCAGTAGTTTCTAGGTGTCATGAGGACCAGGGAAGCTGCTGGGTGTCATAAGGACCAGGGAAGCTGCTGGATGTCATGAGAACCAGGAAAGCTGCTTGGTGTCATAAGGACCAGAGAAGGTGCTGGGTGTCATGTGGACTGGGAAACCCGCTGGGTGTCATGAGAAACGGGGAATCTGCTAGGTGTCATGAGGACCAGGGAAGCTGCTTGATGTCATGAAGACCAGCTATGCTGCTGGATGTCATGAAGACCAGGGAAACTGCTTGGTGTCATGAGGGCCAGCTATGCTGCTGGATGTCATGAGGACCAGCCATGCTGCTGGATGTCATGAGGACCAGGGAAGCTGCTTTGTGTCATGAGGACCAGGGAAGCTGCTGGGTGTCATGAGGACCAGGGAAGCTGCTTTGTGTCATGAGGACCAGGGAAACTGCTGGATGTCATGAGGACCAGGGAAGCTGCTTTGTGTCATGAGGACCAGGGAAGCTGCTGGGTGTCATGAGGACCAGGGAAACTGCTGGGTGTCATGAGGACCAGGGAAGCTGCTGGGTGTCATGAGGACCAGGGAAGCTGCTTTGTGTCATGAGGACCAGGGAAGCTGCTGGGTGTCATGAGGACCAGGGAAACTGCTGGGTGTCATGAGGACCAGGGAAGCTGCTGGGTGTCATGAGGACCAGGGAAGCTGCTTTGTGTCATGAGGACCAGGGAAACTGCTAGGTGTCATGAGGACCAGGGAAGCTGCTGGGTGTCATGAGGACCAGGGAAACTGCTGGGTGTCATGAGGACCAGGGAAACTGCTGGGTGTCATGAGGACCAGGGAAACTGCTGGGTGTCATGAGGACCAGGGAAGCTGCTTTGTGTCATGAGGACCAGGGAAGCTGCTGGGTGTCATGAGGACCAGGGAAACTGCTGGGTGTCATGAGGACCAGGGAAGCTGCTGGGTGTCATGAGGACCAGGGAAGCTGCTGGGTGTCATGAGGACCAGGGAAACTGCTGGATGTCATGAGGACCAGGGAAGCTGCTGGGTGTCATGAGGACCAGGGAAGCTGCTGGGTGTCATGAGGACCAGGGAAGCTGCTTGGTGTCATGAGGACCAGGGAAGCTGCTGGGTGTCATGAGGACCAGGGAAACTGCTGGGTGTCATGAGGACCAGGGAAGCTGCTTTGTGTCATGAGGACCAGGGAAACTGCTGGGTGTCATGAGGACCAGGGAAGCTGCTGGCTGACATAAGGACCAGGGGAAGCTTTTTCGTGTCATGAAGACCAAGAAAGGTGCTGAGTATCATGAGGACCAGGGGATGCAGCTGGATGTCATGAGGAGCAGGGGAAGCTGCTGGGTGTCATGAGGACCAGGGAAGTTGCTGGGTGTCAGGAGGACCAGGGAAGCTGCTCAGTCTCTTGATTAGTCTCCCGGGCAGCACAGTGTCAAATGCTTTCAGGCAGTACAGATACAAACAGTCGAATCCAGGCTTCTCTTTTGTTTACACGAGTTCACACACACACATAGTTTCCCATGTGCAAGAAGTCATCCACTTCTTCTCTGATGATCTTTTCCAGTCATTACCTTACAGACCACACTCATTAGGGAGACTAGCCTGTAGTTCACACCGTGTGTGTGTTTACGTTTGTATATATGTGTTAATTTGGGCGTTACAGAGATAGAGTGAATATCAGTTTGAAGTTGAACTTGAATTTTCTCTACCTTGTTTCTAAGAGCGGATGCCTTATGACCTAATATTATCAGTGATTATCGGTGCGTCAATGTGGCGCGCGCGCGCGCGCGCGCGCGAGAGAGAGAGAGAGAGAGAGAGAGAGAGAGAGAGAGAGAGAGAGAGACAGACAGACAGACAGAGGGAGAGAGCGGAGACCTGGGACCTATGGTATATGATTACTGTCTAGGAGGAGCAGCAGAGTCTGCCAGATGAGGATGTATCTGCCACTGTTCCATGTCAGCACAGTGCTGCCATAACCTGCCTCCCTCAGTAATACTACTCGGCCATTGTACCTGCAGTTCAGCGAGGAATATCAAGCAGTACTGACTGTCCGGGCTTGTGTGTGCTCTGCGCAGGCAGTAGCCACCTGCCTGGATAATGCTCCAGCAACACTGGCAACATTTCTGGTGAAGACATCAGCCAGGGATGGTCCTCCTCTATGGGCTCGTTACTATTTTTAGTGTAATCATGTTTACGGTGGTTTACCTACGGTAGGGAAATTACCTATTTCTTTACCCAAGATAATTACTTTTCCCTGTTAGATTATTATATTTGTCTTGTGGATATGGGTTAAGAACGTCCTAGCCACTATGGGGAAGGGAGGGACCCCTCGTGATGTCGTGGCCTCATATCTTCCTGTAATTACTGTATTTTACAGCAGCTTTCAACAGCCACCCTGCAAAACATGACCCGAGATGACGTCGTTAGTCTGCAGAAACTGTAGTTTTTGTAACCTTAAGGTACTGTATTCATAGGCTGATGTAGTCGTTGAAAGTAACATTTTCTTTAGAGTGATAAACCCTTGCATGATTGAACATTACAATTCATACTTGGTGTTGTCTTGATGAAGTGTAATCTTAGTCGGGTTATCTTGGGATAGTGGTTATTGTGATGGTGTCTTGAGCTGGTATACTGTGGTACAGTTATGGATGGTAGACCTCAGGTTATTTAGTCTTGTGATGGTGTAGTGGCGGGATATGGTATATTTATTCTAAGATAATGCATCATGTACATAGGTGGTATAGTCTCAGTGTGGTTTGGTGTAGCCTCAGGTTGAGGGTAGTATATGAGAACGTAGGGATGACATAGCCTTGTACACTCGCAGTCATGTAGTTATAATGTTTTAAGAATGAAATGTTACTCTGGTTCATTGGTGGGACAGATATATTTTACTTTATGCCGTAGGTGTAAGTAGTCACCGTTAAAAGATGTTGAGGGAAGAAAGGAGACGAAGAAAGATAAAATAAATACGAAAATGGAAGTTACAAGAGATGAATATGAGAGCGGAGACCTGAATAGTGTATGTCAGGAAGAGAAGTTATAGCAAGACTGGTAACTTAGTTTGAACGATCACAGAACTGACACAGAGGGTGGACGGTGGCTGTGGCCGCCATCTCAACACTTCCTGAAGTAGTCTTCGGCTGGTCAACCAAAGCTTTGGTCTATGTTGTACCTGCGTGTTATAGTTATACCTTGGGTCATCAAGTCCTTGATTGGTGTAGTCTTTAAAAAAATTCACTGTTAGAGTTAGTTTGATCTCATGACTAGGATGATGATGTAGTTGATGTTCGTCTGGCATGAACGTTTGGTTGATGCTGTTGTCTTGGGAGGGCGTGGTGGTAGGATGAGTTAGTCATGGGTTTGCACAGTCAAGGGCTGGTGATGGCACGGTCAGGTGCAGGTGTGGGAGGGGCTAATCTTTCCCACTGCCTCAGTATTAGCTTGGGATTATGGGGGTTAGGGAAGTTAGTGACGTAATTATGAAAAGCTCCACCCGTGGAGTTGTCCGAATCTGGGATAAATCAGATTTTAGGAGGTGTGATAGTCACTGGTGCATCTAGTCTGGAGGTGAGTTAGTCATGGGATCACTCGGTCATAGGTTGATGTAGTCTCAGGGTGTAATGGTGAGGAGGGAGGTAAGGTTTGTATCGTCGGCTGAGAGTGAGGTGGAGCGATAAAGTGGTTCAAGTGTGTGTGTGTTGACGCTGGCCGGTCGTGGTGCTGGAGATGCCAGTTCGTCTCCTGTGGTGTCCTGACCCTCTGCCTGGCTCACTATACACCTCTTACTCCAGTCATTTGCTTCCCAACTTTTCAGAGTCGTGTATACCACTTACGTGCCCTTCCTCCGCTGTGTATGTACCAGCTTAACTTCGAAAGTCTCAGTTTAAACCTTGTTGTCCTCTTTAACTTTTCCAAATCTTACGTTTATATCACTCTTGGAGGGGAAATATGTGTGAAGTATAACATGGATTGGGAACTATCGCTGTGCTTCAGTACCGCTCCTCTCATGACTTCATTTGTCATGCAGCGGAGTTTGCAGATCCCAATCATGTTCTGGTGTGGTGTCATGTGGTGCGATAGTGGTACGTTGCTTTGGTGTGAAATACTGGTGTGTTGTGCAGTTTACTATGCTGTTTTATTGTGCGTAGTATTATGGTGGTATGTTGTCTAGTATGCTACAATGTGGGTTTGTTATGATGGCGTGGTGTGTGTGGTATGCTGCAATGTGATTTGTCTGTCGCGAGTTCTCTGTGATGCTCTTTGATGAAATTTTCCCCTCTTGACCAGGAGTGTACAGCATACATGACACAGTGGGTAACCAGAGAACGTGTAATGAATGGCAAGTGAAATTTGAAGTTGTGCAACACCCCGGGGAACGGCCAGTGTATTTCTGGGTTGAGGGGAGACCCGTGTAATTACCATGAACACTGCTGCCGCCCGGCCAGGGTGAGGTGGTGGTGTTGAGGCAGGACCATGGTCAACTAGAACAGCAGGAAGGGATACAAGTGTGAAGGATAACACTACAAAATGGGGTCAAGGTTGTAGGGGTCAGTGTAGGAAGGGATGAAAGTGTAAGGTTGTGGTGGAGACCAATACAGGGGTGATTTCAGATAGGAGCGAGCTATACAGGCAGAGGTCAGAGTTGGGGTAACGCCTCAGGAAGGGATTACAATGAGGGGCAGCTCAGTAGGAGAGATTCAAACTACAGGGAAGTAACGTAGGGAGGGATCACACGCAAGATGAAGCACTGGAGGAAGGGGTAATGCTTCAGGCAGGGGTCAGGATGAGGGGGTAGTATTGCAGTCAGGGGTCAGGATGAGGGGGTAGTACTGCAGGCAGGGGTCAGGATGAGGGGGTAGTACTGCAGGCAGGGGTCAAGATGAGCGGGTAGTACTGCAGGCAGGGGTCAGGATGAGGGGGTAGTACTGCAGGCAGGGGTCAGGATGAGGGGGTAGTACTGCAGGCAGGGGTCAGGATGAGGGGGGTAGTACTGCAGTCAGGGGTCAGGATGAGGGGGTAGTACTGCAGGCAGGGGTCAGGATGAGGGGGTAGTACTGCAGGCAGGGGTCAAGATGAGCGGGTAGTACTGCAGGCAGGGGTCAGGATGAGGGGGTAGTACTGCAGTCAGGGGTCAGGATGAGGGGGTAGTACTGCAGGCAGGGGTCAGGATGAGGGGGTAGTACTGCAGGCAGTGGTAGAAGGTTCCACTGTAGGGAGGTGCAGCCCCATGTTTGGTAGTGGTGGCAGCCTTGGGGACTGGTAAAGTTAAAAAGATGATGGAAAGTGTAACGTTACTGTACGTGAGGCATGAGCGAAGACAAAAGCGGGTGATCATGTCAGATGGACAAGAAATGAAGTATTTAGATCCTGTAAAGCGGTAAATGGGATTACCGATGAGAGATAGATAGATAGATAGATAGATAGATAGATAGATAGAGAAAGAGAGAGAGAGAAAGAGAGAGAGAGAGAGAGAGAGAGAGAGAGAGAGAGAGAGAGAGAGAGAGAGAGAGAGAGAGAGAGAGAATGTTGCATCAGAATAGTTTGATCGTGTCTGTAGAGGACAAGCTTTTAGAGGGGAAGTAGTGAGCATGGCTGACTGTGCGTCACGCGCAGGCCCGCCAGGGTTCAAATCTTGGACCAAGCAGCTGTATCACGGTCAACCCAGCTATTTATCTTTCACACAGAGTTGGCGTATGTAAGGGGATATATATATATATATATATATATATATATATATATATATATATATATATATATATATATATATATATATATATATATATATATATATATATCTTTTCTTTCTTTCATACTATTCGCCATTTCCCGCATTAGCGAGGTAGCGTTAAGAACAGAGGACTGGGCCTTTGAGGGAATATCCTCACGTGACCCCCTTCTCTGTTCCTTCTTTTGAAAAAAAAAAAAAAAAAAGATGAGAGGGGAGGATTTCCAGCCCCCCGCTCCCTTCCCTTTTAGTCGCCTTCTACGACACGCAGGGAATACGTGGGAAGTATTCTTTCTCACCTATCCCCAGGGATAATATATATATATATATATATATATATATATATATATATATATATATATATATATATATATATATATCGCTACCTCGCTAACGCGGGAGACAGCGACTAAGTATAATGAATAAGATATATATATATATATATATATATATATATATATATATATATATATATATATATATATATATATATCTTATTCATTATACTTAGTCGCTGTCTCCCGCGTTAGCGAGGTAGCGATATATATATATATATATATATATATATATATATATATATATATATATATATATATATATATATATATATATATATTTTCCCTGGGGTTAGGGGAGAAAGAATACTTCCCACGTATTCCCTGCGTGTCGTAGAAGGCGACTAAAAGGGGAGGGAGCGGGTGGCTGGAAATCCTCCCCTCTCGTTTTTTTTTTTTTTTTAATTTTCCAAAAGAAGGAACAGAGAAGGGGGCCAGGTGAGGATATTCCCTCTAAGGCCCAGTCCTCTGTTCTTAATGCTACCTCGCTAATGCGGGAAATGGCGAATAGTATGAAAAAAAAAAAATATATATATATATATATATATATATATATATATATATATATATTTTTTTTTTTTTTTTTTTTTTTTTTTCAAACTATTCGCCATTTCCCGCGTTAGCGAGGTAGCGTTAAGAACAGAGAACTGGGCCACTGAGGGAATATCCTCACCTGGCCCCCTTCTCTGTTCCTTCTTTTGGAAAATTAAAAAAATGAGAGGGGAGGATTTCCAGCCCCCCGCTCCCTCCCCTTTTAGTCGCCTTCTACGACACGCAGGGAATACGTGGGAAGTATTCTTTCTCCCCTATCCCCAGGGATAATATATATATATATATATATATATATATATATATATATATATATATATATATATATATATATATATATATATATATATATATTCCTATGAGTCCACGGGGAAAATGAAACATGAAAAGTTCCCAAGTGCACTTTCGTGTAATAATCACATCATCAGGGGAGACACAAGAGAGAAATATAACAGTCAGTTGTATACATCGAAGAGGCGAAGCTAGGACGCCATTTGGTAAACATGTGATTGTCCAAAACATACAACGAGCGTTCATAAACTTATCATTTTACAAATTTTATCAACAGTAAAGTTATCTAATTTGTATAGACCATCACTAATATTAAGATTATAATTCTTTGTGTATTTAATAATAGAAGATTCAATGATCTTTCTCTTGGTAATAGAGTTAGAGTTAATAACTGAGATGGCGTTACTCCAGTCACTACGATGATCATAGTTTTTAACATGATTAAACAAGGCATTTGATTCTTTGTTCCGTTCTTATACTATATTTATGTTGCTTAAGTCTAAGAGAAAGATCCTTACCAGTCTGACCAACATAAAATTTATCACAATTTCCACAAGGCACTTTATAGATGCATCCAAGAGAATTTTCTGGTGAATCCCTGATTAAGATATTCTTAATAGTATTATTGTTGCTAAAGGTAACATTTACATAAAGGATTTAAGCAACATGGGAAGCAAAGTGAAATTATTATTAAAAGGGAGAACTAAAAGATTCTTGGTGTCAATGGGAGGTTTGGGCTCAACTCTATAAAATGGTTTCTTTGCTAACTTAAGGGATTTATCAATGAAAGATCTAGGGTACTTTAACTTAGATTCAATAGAATATATCTTCTCAAACTCATCATCGATAAATTCTGGACTGCAAATACGTAATGCCCTAAGGAGCATAGATTGAAATGATGATAATTTAACTCTGTCATGTTGAGATGAGTAATGATGGATATATGAGCATACATTGGTGGGTTTTCTGAATATGCTAAACTTAAACTTGTTTCCTTGTCTATGGATCATGCAATCTAAAAATGGTAACATACCGTTATTTTCATTTTCTACAGTAAATTTGATGGAAAGTACTAAATTGTTAAGTAAGGGGAGAAATATTTGTAAATTTTCATTTGTTGGCCAAACACAAAGAACATCATCTACATACCTAAACCAAATTGCATTAGAAGGTAAGATATCGTTTAGTAATTTTGTTTCAAAAAAATCCATATAAAGATTACTTACTACAGGTGAAAGAGGGTTACCCATTGCCATACCAAATTTTTGAGCATAATAATCTCCATTAAATTGAAATGCACAGTCTTTTATGCACAATTTCATCAGTTCAATGAAACTAGACTTTGAAACAGGTAAATGAATATCATCCAAGACATCAAATAAATATTCTAAAAGGTCATCAACTGGAACTTTAGTGAAAAGTGAGGAAACATCAAAGCTAACTAGTTTGAAATCAAAATTAACATTGATATTGTTTAACTTGTTGACTAGATCTACATTGTTCATGATATTAGAATTTGATACCTTACCCACTAAAGGGCTTAATAAAGAGACTAACCATTTTGACAATTTATATGTGATGGAGCCTACTGAACTCACTATAGGTCTTCCACTGTCAAAACCAGTGGAAGCTAATTGCCCAAAAAGATTCATAAGAGCTATTAACACCTTAAAAAAAGACAAGGATATACATATTACTAAAGCAGATAAGGCTAACGCTGTTGTGATTTTAGACAAAAGTAACTATTTATCTAAAATGAATGATCTAAATGATGACACAACATATTCTAAACTTAGTAAAAATCCCTAAGAAGCAGTTAACTCTCAGTTCAATAAAGAAATGAAGTTTTTGTTGAAAGATAACATCTCTCTTATCAAAAGTTTGTCATCTTTGTCCCCTTCATTGCCATATATGTATGAACTTATCAAAACATATAAACAGGTGTTTCAAAGCAAACACCTGATCCACACATCTTCTACCACTTCTGAAACCACACTTGTCTTCAGCAGTCTGATGCTTTGCACATGCCTTCACCCTCTCAATGAATACCCTCCCATATAATTTCCCAGGAATACTCAACAAACTTATGCCTCTGTAGTTTGAACACTCACCTTTATCCACCTTGCCTTTGTACAATAGCACTATGCATATATTCCGCCGTTCCTCAGGCTCTTCACCGTGGTCCATACATACACTGAATACACAGTCACCTCCTTTTTTAATAAATTCCACTACAGTACCACCCAAACCCGCCGCCTTGCTGGATTTCATCTCACGCATAGCTTTCACTGCCTCTTTTGTGTTTACCAAACCATTCTCCCCGACTCTCCCACTTCACACACCACCCCGACCAAACACCCTATATCTGCCATTCTGTCATCAAACATATTCAACAAATCTTCAAAATACTCACTCCATCTCCTCATTTCATCCCACTTGCCCTGTTTACCGATGTTCCCATTTGTTCCCTTGTCTTACGCACGTTATTTACCTCCTTCCAAAACATCTTTTTGTTTTCCCTTAAGTTTAATGATACTCTCTCACCCCAACTCTCATTTGCCCTTTTTTTCAACTTTTGCACCTTTCTCTTGACCTCCTGCCTCTTTCTTTTATAAATCTCCCAGTAATTTCACTACTTTCCTGCAAGTATCGTCCAAACGCCTCTCTTTTCTCTTTCACTAACAACCTTACTTTTTCATCCCACCACTCACTACCCTTTCTAATCTGCCCAGCTCCCACCTTTCTCTGTCACATAAGTCTTTTGCGCAAGCCATCACTGCTTCCCCAGATAAATCCCATTGCTGACCCTCTCCCCTCACGTCATTTGCTCTCACCTTTTGCCATTCTACAGTCAATCTCTCCTGGTAGTTTCTCACACAAGTCTCCTTTCCAAGCTCACTTACTCTCACAACTCTCTTCTCCCCAGCATTCTCTCTTCTTTTTTAAAAACCTCTACAAATCTTCCCCTACTCCTCCACAAGATAATGATCAGACATCGCTCCAGCTGCCCCTCTCAGCACTTTAACCTCCAATAGTCTCTCTTTTACACGCCTATCAATTATCACATGATCCAGTACTGCCCATTCGCCATCTCTCCAACTCACATACGCATGTTTTTGCATCTCTCTTTCTAAGCCAGTTATTCCCAGTCACCAGTCTTTTTTCCCACACACAAATCCACAAATTCTTCATCATTTCCATTTTTCAATACTGAACACCCTATAAACATCAATTATACCCTTAACTGCCACATTAATCACCTTCACATTTACATCACACATCACTATAACCCGGTCTCGTGCATCAAAACTGCTAACATACTCAGCTGCTTCCAAAACACTTGCCTCCCATGATCTTTCTTCTCATGACGAAGTGTATAGGCACCAGTAATCACCTATCTCTATCCGCTTTCAGTTTTACCCTATATCAATGTAGAACATATTCCCACAACTCCTGCTTCAGGAGTAGTGCTACTCCTTCTTTAGCTCTTGTACGTTCACAAACCGCTGACTTTGCTCTCAAGACTTACCCAAACCGCTCTTCCCCTTTACCCTTAAGCTTTGTTTCACTCAGAGCCAGAAAATCCATGTTTCTTTCCTCAAACATTCTATGCATCTCTCCTGTTTTCTCATCTTGGTTACATCCACACACATTTAGACACCCCAATCTGAGCCTTCGAGGAGGATGAGCACTCCCCGCTCGATTGCTTCATCTGGTTCCCTTTTTAGAAATTCAAATGCAAGGAGGGCAGGGGGGTTCCAACCCCCGCTCCCGCCCCCTTTATTCACCTTCTACAACACGCTGGGAATACCTAGAAAGTATTTTTCTTCTCTATCCCAAGGAATATATATATATATATATATATATATATATATATATATATATATATATATATATATATATATATATATATTTTATTTATATATTTATTTTGCTTTGTCGCTGTCTCCCGCGTTTGCGAGGTAGCGCAAGGAAACAGACGAAAGGAATGGCCCAACCCACCCCCATACACAATGCATACACACACACGTCCACACACGCAAATATACATACCTATACATCTCAATGTACACATATATATACATACACAGACACATACATATATACCCATGCACACAATTCACACTGTCTGCCCCCATTCACTCCCATCGCCACCTCGCCACACATGGAATACCTTCCCCCTCCCCCCTCATGTGTGCGAGGTAGCACTAGGAAAAGACAACAAAGGCCCCATTCGTTCACACTCAGTCTCTAGCTGCCACGCAATAATGCCCGAAACCACAGCTCCCTTTCCACATCCAGGCCCCACACAACTTTCCATGGTTTACCCCAGTATATATTATACTTTGTCGCTGTCTCCCGCGTTAGCGAGGTAGCTCAGTGAAACAGACGAAAGAATGGCCCAACCCACCCACATATGCATGTGTATACATACACGTTCACACACGCAGATATAGATGCATATACATTTCAACGTATACATATATATACATTCACAGACAAATACATATATACACATGTACATAATTCGTACTTGCTGCCTTTATTCATTCCTGTCGCCACCCCGCCACACATGAAATGACAACCCCCTCCCCCCGCACGCGCGCGAGGTAGCGCTAGGAAAAGACAACAAAGGCCACATTCGTTCACACTCAGTCTCTAGCTGTCATGTATAGTGCACCGAATCCACAGCTCCCTCTCCACATCCAGGCCCTACAAAACTTTCCATGGTTTACCCCAGACGCTTTACATGCCCTGGTTCAATCCATTGACAGCACATCGACCCCGGTATACCACATCGTTCCAATTCACTCTGTTCCTTGCACGCCTTTCACCCTCCTGCATGTTCAGGCCCCGATCGCTCAAAATTTTTTTTACTCTATCCTTCCACCTCCAGTTTGGTCTCCCACTTCTCCTTCCCTCCACATCTGACACATATATCCTCTTTGTCAATCTTTCCTCACTCATTCTCTCCATGTGACCAAACCATTTCAATACATCCTCTTCTGCTCTCTCAACCACACTCGCTTTATTACCACACATTTCTCTTACCTTTCCATTACTTACTCGATCAAACCACCTCACACCACATGTTGTCCTCAAACATTTCATTTCCATCACATCCATCCTACCTCTGCACAACCCTATCTATAGCCCATGCTTCGCAACCATACAACATTGTTGGAACCACTATTCCTTCAAGCATACCCATTTTTGCTTTCCGAGATAACGTTCTCTCTTTCCACACATTCTTCAACGCTCCCAGTACCTTCGCTCCTTCCCCCATCCTATGACTTACTTCCGCTTCCATGGATCCATCCGCTGCTAAGTCCACTCCCAGATATCTAAAACACTCCAATTCCTCCATTTTTTCTCCATTCAATCTTACCTTCCGGTTAACTTGTCCCTCAACCCTACTGAACCTAATAACCTTGCTCTTATTCACATTTACTCTCAGCTTTCTTCTTTCACATACTTTACCAAACTCAGTCACCAACTTATGCAGTTTCTCACCCGAATCAGCCTCCAGCGCTGTATCATCAGCAAACAACAACTGACTCACTTCCCAAGCCCTCTCATCCACAAGAGACTGCATTCTTGCCCCTCTGTCCAAAACTCTTGCATTCACTTTCCTAACCACCCCATCCATAAACAAAGTAAACAACCATGGAGATATCACGCACCCCTGCCCCAAACCGGGGAAAGATTCCTTCTAATCTACGTGGAAATGTAACTCGTTGTGTTCCCAAGTGCAGTTTTTTGTAACGATCACATCGTCAGGACAGATACGAGAAAGAGAAATAACAGTCAATGAATATGCAAGGAATAGACGGATCTAGGACGCCATTTTGTAAACAGTCTCTACCCGAATGATTTGGGTAATGATAGTTTACCAAATAGCGTCTTAGCTTCGTCTCTTCGTTGTCTATCAGTGACATTTCTCTTTCTTGTATCTGCCCTGATGATGTGATCATTATATGAAAAGGCACTTGGGAACTTATCATGACTCATTTTGATTAAAAAGGAAGAGTAAGCGATAGAAATAAAGGTAAAACATGGATCGCTTGCTTCGCTTAGGAAGTGCTCTACCAGCACTTGGTCAAGGACCCCCTCCCAATGATGCCCCAGTTCCTGATACTGCTGAACAGGTTTACATTTCATCTCTTGCTCTGCTTAAGATGTTGAAGCATGGACGAGCTGGAGTGCCAATGGAGGTGATGGGTCTAATGCTGGGGGAGTTTGTTGATGACTATACTGTCCGAGTGATTGATGTCTTTGCCATGCCTCAGAGTGGAACAGGAGTGTCTGCTGAAGCAGTGGATCCAGTCTTCCAAGCAAAAATGATAGACATGTTGAAACAAGTTGGTCGCCCAGAGATGGTAGTTGGGTGGTACCATTCACATCCTGGTTTTGGCTGTTGCTCTCTCAGGCGTTGATATAAACACACAGCAAAGTTTCGAGGCCCTGTCAGAGCGTGCTGTGGCTGTGGTAGTTGATCCCATCCAGTCTGTTAAAGGTAAAGTGGTGATTGATGCTTTTCGATTAATCAACCCTAACATGATGGTATTAGGACAAGAGCCAAGACAAACTACCTCTAACCTTGGTCACCTACAGAAACCCTCCATCCAGGCGTTGATTCATGGACTTAACCGACACTATTACTCTATTCCAATTAAATACCGAATGAATGAAAGAGAACAGCAAATGCTCTTAAATCTTCATAAGAAGTCATGGATGGAAGGCCTGACATTGCAGAATTACAATGAGCACAGCAGCCTAAATGAGGACACTGTTAAGGAGATCCTTAATCTAGCTACAGCTTATAATAAGAGTTTGGAGGAAGAAGCGAAAATGACCCCAGAGCAACTTGCAATCAAGAATGTTGGAAAGCTGGACCCAAAGCGACATCTGGAGGATAAGGTGGAAGTTCTCATGACCTCAATATTGTACAGTGTCTTGGTGCTGTGCTTGACTCTGTAATTTTCAAATAAGCAGTATTTATTTTAAAAGAACAAAGGATATACAAGAAACTGATGAAAGGCAAAAATCCACAATGGTTAACCAATAGTTATATGTAAAATCTTTGCCAAACAAAAATATGGCTAAAGTACCATAATCTTTTAATTGTTAGTCTTGATCTAGTTTGCTTCTGTTTTACAAGCTTTAGAATGATTAACTATTATACTTGAGCAAATTTATAAGCCTTTCAAACAATATTCTCTCCACATGGTATAATACAAATGATTGTCCCTTTATAGAAGTCAATACTTTTCAAATTATATTTGTAATCTGAACCTTGTTCATTTTTCTTATTCATTTAGATATATTTTTGACAATTTTGTTAGATATCATACAGATAGGGGATTAAGAATACTTCCCACGTATTCTCTGCGTGTCGTAGAAGGCGACTAAAAGGGGAGGGAGCTGGGGGCTGGAAATCCTCCCCTCTCGTTTTTTTTTTTGTTTTTTTTTTTTTCTCCAAAAGAAGGAACAGAGTGGGGCCAGGTGAGGATATTCCCTCAAAGGCCCAGTCCTCTGTTCTTAACGATACCTCGCTAACGCGGGAAATGGCGAATAGTTTAAAAGAAGAAAAAAGAATATATATATTTATTTTACATTGTCGCTGTCTCCCGCGTTAGCGAGGTAGCGCAAGGAAACAGACGAAAGAATGGCTTAATGTACCCACAAACACATGTATATACATACACGTCCACACACGCAAATATACATGCCTATACATCTCAACGTATACATATATATATACACACACAGACATATACATATATACTCATGTACATGATTCATACTGTCTGCATTTATTCATTCCCATCGCCCCCCGCCACACATGAAATAACAGCCCCTCCCCCGCATGTGCGAGAGGCAGCGCTAGGAAAAGACAACAAAGGCCACATTCGTTCACACTCAGTCTCTAGCTGTCATGTATAATGCACCGAAACCACACCTCCCTTTCCACATCCAGGCCCCACAGAACTTTCCATGGTTTACCCCAGACGCTTCACATGCCCTGGTTCAATCCATTGACAGCACGTCGACCCCGGTATACCACATCGTTCCAATTCACTCTGTTCCTTGCACGCCTTTCACCCTCCAGCATATTCAGGCCCCGACCACTCAAAATCTTTTTCACTCCATCTTTCCACCTCCAATTTGATCTCCCCTTTCTCCTCGTTCACTCCACCTCTGACACATATATCCTCTTGGTCAATCTTTCCTCACTCATTTTCTCCATGTGACCAAACCATTTCAGAACACCCTCTTCTGCTCTCTCTACCACACTCTTTTTATTACCACACATCTCTCTTATCCTTTCATTACTTACTCGATCAAACCACCTCACACCACATATTGTCCTCAAACATCTTATTTCCAGCACATCCACCCTCCTTCGCACAACTCTATTTATAGCCCACGCCTCGCAACCATATATATATATATATATATATATATATATATATATATATATATATATTTTTTTTTTTTATACTTTGTCGCTGTCTCCCGCGTTTGCGAGGTAGCGCAAGGAAACAGACGAAAGAAATGGCCCAACCCCCCCCCCCATACACATGTATATACATACATCCACACACGCAAATATACATACCTACACAGCTTTTCCATGGTTTACCCCAGATGCTTCACATGCCTTGATTCAATCCACTGACAGCACGTCAACCCCGGTATACCACATCGCTCCAATTCACTCTATTCCTTGCCCTCCTTTCACCCTCCTGCATGTTCAGGCCCCGATCACACAAAATCTTTTTCACTCCATCTTTCCACCTCCAATTTGGTCTCCCTCTTCTCCTCGTTCCCTCCACCTCCGACACATATATCCTCTTGGTCAATCTTTCCTCACTCATTCTCTCCATGTGCCCAAACCACTTCAAAACACCCTCTTCTGCTCTCTCAACCACGCTCTTTTTATTTCCACACATCTCTCTTACCCTTACGTTACTCACTCGATCAAACCACCTCACACCACACATTGTCCTCAAACATCTCATTTCCAGCACATCCATCCTCCTGCGCACAACTCTATCCATAGCCCACGCCTCGCAACCATACAACATTGTTGGAACCACTATTCCTTCAAACATACCCATTTTTGCTTTCCGAGATAATGTTCTCGACTTCCACACATTCTTCAAGGCCCCCAGAATTTTCGCCCCCTCCCCCACCCTATGATCCACTTCCGCTTCCATGGTTCCATCCGCTGCCAGATCCACTCCCAGATATCTAAAACACTTCACTTCCTCCAGTTTTTCTCCATTCAAACTCACCTCCCAATTGACTTGACCCTCAACCCTACTGTACCTAATAACCTTGCTCTTATTCACATTTACTCTTAACTTTCTTCTTCCACACACTTTACCAAACTCAGTCACCAGCTTCTGCAGTTTCTCACATGAATCAGCCACCAGCGCTGTATCATCAGCGAACAACAACTGACTCACTTCCCAAGCTCTCTCATCCCCAACAGACTTCATACTTGCCCCTCTTTCCAAAACTCTTGCATTTACCTCCCTAACAACCCCATCCATAAACAAATTAAACAACCATGGAGACATCACACACCCCTGCCGCAAACCTACATTCACTGAGAACCAATCACTTTCCTCTCTTCCTACACGTACACATGCCTTACATCCTCGATAAAAACTTTTCACTGCTTCTAACAACTTTCCTCCCACACCATATATTCTTAATACCTTCCACAGAGCATCTCTATCAACTCTATCATATGCCTTCTCCAGATCCATAAATGCTACATACAAATCCATTTGCTTTTCTAAGTATTTCTCATATACATTCTTCAAAGCAAACACCTGATCCACACATCCTCTACCACTTCTGAAACCACACTGCTCTTCCCCAATCTGATGCTCTGTACATGCCTTCACCCTCTCAATCAATACCCTCCCATATAATTTACCAGGAATACTCAACAAACTTATACCTCTGTAATTTGAGCACTCACTCTTATCCCCTTTGCCTTTGTACAATGGCACTATGCACGCATTCCGCCAATCCTCAGGCACCTCACCATGAGTCATACATACATTAAATAACCTTACCAACCAGTCAACAATACAGTCACCCCCTTTTTTAATAAATTGCACTGCAATACCATCCAAACCTGCTGCCTTGCCGGCTTTCATCTTCCGCATATATATATATATATATATATATATATATATATATATATATATATATATATATATATATATATATAGATTTGTATGGGTTTTCAGAAAAGAAGAGTGAATGTTGGGGTGAAGAGGATGGTGAGAGTAAGTGAGCTTGAGAAGGAGACCTGTGTGAGGAAGTACCAGGAGAGACTGAGTACAGAATGGAAAAAGGTGAGAACAATGGAAGTAAGGGGAGTGGGGGAGGAATGGGATGTATTTAGGGAATCAGTGATGGATTGCGCAAAAGATGCTTGTGGCATGAGAAGAGTGGGAGGTGGGTTGATTAGAAAGGGTAGTGAGTGGTGGGATGGAGAAGTAAGAGTATTAGTGAAAGAGAAGAGAGAGGCATTTGGACGATTTTTGCAGGGAAAAAATGCAATTGGGTGGGAGATGTATAAAAGAAAGAGACAGGAGGTCAAGAGAAAGGTGCAAGAGGTGAAAAAAAGGGCAAATGAGAGTTGGGGTGAGAGAGTATCATTAAATTTTAGGGAGAATAAAAAGATGTTCTAGAAGGAGGTAAATAAAGTGCATAAGACAAGGGAGCAAATGGGAACTTCAGTGAAGGGCGCAAATGGGGAGGTGATAACAAGTAGTGGTGATGTGAGGAGATGGAGTGAGTATTTTGAAGGTTTGTTGAATGTGTTTGATGATAGAGTGGCAGATATAGGGTGTTTTGGTCGAGGTGGTGTGCAAAGTGAGAGGGTTAGGGAAAATGATTTGGTAAACAGAGAAGAGGTAGTGAAAGCTTTGCGGAAGATGAAAGCCGGCAAGGCAGCAGTTTTGGATGGTATTGCAGTGGAATTTATTAAAAAAGGGGGTGACTGTATTGTTGACTGGTTGGTAAGGTTATTTAATGTATGTATGACTCATGGTGAGGTACCTGAGGATTGGCGGAATGCGTGCATAGTGCCATTGTACAAAGGCAAAGGGGATAAGAGTGAGTGCTCAAATTACAGGGGTATAAGTTTGTTGAGTATTCCTGGTAAATTATATGGGAGGGTATTGATTGAGAGGGTGAAGGCATGTACAGAGCATCAGATTGGGGAAGAGCAGTGTGGTTTCAGAAGTGGTAGAGGATGTGTGGATCAGGTGTTTGCTTTGAAGAATGTATGTGAGAAATACTTAGAAAAGCAAATGGATTTGTATGTAGCATTTATGGATCTGGAGAAGGCATATGATAGAGTTGATAGAGATGCTCTGTGGAAGGTATTAAGAATATATGGTGTGGGAGGAAAGTTGTTAGAAGCAGTGAAAAGTTTTTATCGAGGATGTAAGGCATGTGTACGTGTAGGAAGAGAGGAAAGTGATTGGTTCTCAGTGAATGTAGGTTTGCGGCAGGGGTGTGTGATGTCTCCATGGTTGTTTAATTTGTTTATGGATGGGGTTGTTAGGGAGGTAAATGCAAGAGTTTTGGAAAGAGGGGCAAGTATGAAGTCTGTTGGGGATGAGAGAGCTTGGGAAGTGAGTCAGTTGTTGTTCGCTGATGATACAGCGCTGGTGGCTGATTCATGTGAGAAACTGCAGAAGCTGGTGACTGAGTTTGGTAAAGTGTGTGAAAGAAGAAAGTTAAGAGTAAATGTGAATAAGAGCAAGGTTATTAGGGACAGTAGGGTTGAGGGTCAAGTCAATTGGGAGGTGAGTTTGAATGGAGAAAAACTGGAGGAAGTGAAGTGTTTTAGATATCTGGGAGTGGATCTGGCAGCGGATGGAACCATGGAAGCGGAAGTGGATCATAGGGTGGGGGAGGGGGCGAAAATTCTGGGGGCCTTGAAGAATGTGTGGAAGTCGAGAACATTATCTCGGAAAGCAAAAATGGGTATGTTTGAAGGAATAGTGGTTCCAACAATGTTGTATGGTTGCGAGGCGTGGGCTATGGATAGAGTTGTGCGCAGGAGGATGGATGTGCTGGAAATGAGATGTTTGAGGACAATGTGTGGTGTGAGGTGGTTTGATCGAGTGAGTAACGTAAGGGTAAGAGAGATGTGTGGAAATAAAAAGAGCGTGGTTGAGAGAGCAGAAGAGGGTGTTTTGAAGTGGTTTGGGCACATGGAGAGGATGAGTGAGGAAAGACTGACCAAGAGGATATATGTGTCGGAGGTGGAGGGAACAAGGAGAAGAGGGAGACCAAATTGGAGGTGGAATAATGGAGTGAAAAAGATTTTGTGTGATCGGGGCCTGAACATGCAGGAGGGTGAAAGGAGGGCAAGGAATAGAGTGAATTGGAGCGATGTGGTATACCGGGGTTGACGTGCTGTCAGTGGATTGAATCAAGGCATGTGAAGCGTCTGGGGTAAACCATGGAAAGCTGTGTAGGTATGTATATTTGCGTGTGTGGACGTATGTATATACATGTGTATGGGGGGGGGGTTGGGCCATTTCTTTCGTCTGTTTCCTTGCGCTACCTCGCAAACGCGGGAGACAGCGACAAAGTATAATAAATAAATATAAAATAAATATATATATATATATATATATATATATATATATATATATATATATATATATATATATATATATATATATATATTCCTATGAGTCCACGGGGAAAATGAAACACGATAAGTTTCCAAGTGCACTTTCGTGTAATAATCACATCATCAGGGGAGACACAGGAGAGAAATATAAGTCAGTTGATATCCATCGAAGAGACGAAGCTAGGACGCCATATGGTAAACATGTGATTGTCCAGAACATACAACGAGCGTTCATAAACTTATCATTTTACAAGTTTTTCAACAATAAAGTTATCTAATTTGTATAGACCATCACTAATATCAAGATTATAATTCTTTGTGTATTCATTAATAGAAGACTCAATGATATTTCTCTTGGTAAATAGAGTTAGAGTTAATAACTGAGATGGCATTACTTCAGTCAATACAATGATCATAGTTTTTAACGTGATTAAACAAGGCATTTGATTCTTGTCTCGTTCTTATACTATATTTATGTTGCTTAAGTCTAAGAGAAAGATCCTTACCAGTCTGACCAGCATAGAATTTATCACAATTTCCACAAGGCACTTTATAGATGCATCCAAGAGAACGCTCGTTGTATGCTTTCGGCAATCACATGTTTATCAAATGGCGTCCTAGCTTCGTCTCTTCGATGTATATCAACTGACTTATATTTCGCTCTTGTGTCTCCCCTGATGATGTGATTATTACACGAAAGTGCACTTGGGAACGTAACGTATCGTGTTTCATTTTCCCCGTGGACTCATAGGAATATCTTGTTCACGCGCAAAATTGTGATCCTTTCCAATATATATATATATATATATATATATATATATATATATATATATATATATATATATATATATATATGTATATATTGAAGGCTCCAGTCACAGACAAAAGTCTACATCAAGGCCGGGCCTTAATTGAAATATAGAGAGAATTATGAAACGGAAAAAGAAAAACGAGATCATTTACAGAATTACAGAACCATCAAAGGAGAGACGAGAGTTGTGAGGAGTTTTTTGATAGAGAAATGGGTAGAAATTGAGTGTTGGAAGCATTAAACAACAAAATTTTGTATACCCCACTGAGATATCCTGTCCAAGTGTTGAGTTTATTGAGGAAGCTGTGCAAAGACGAGATGCAGATCGAATAAGAGAAGACGGAGCAGAATTGAAGGACGTGGATAAATGCAGTGTTGATTCGTCAGTGTATGAGTGCATTGTATTATTTGTGGAGAGGAAACCATTGAAAGAATGGAGAAAAAGTGTATGGGACAGAACAGAACCTTGAGGGACCCCGCTGTTGATCGAGAAAAGATGAGGCTGATCCATCAATGACCACAGAGATGGGGGCGGCCGAAGAGGAAGCTTGGCATGAAGGAGCAAAGTGTGGGAGGAAAGCCAAAAGAAGGGAGCTTTGAGGTGAGACTCGGATGCCACACTCTGTCAAAAGCCTTAGATATGTCAAGGGTAACTACACTTGACTCCCCAAATCTTTCAGGGATTATGACCAGACATTTGTATGATAGGAAAGATCTCGCCTTACGCAAGCCATACTGGTGATCAGAGAGAAGACTGATTTTTGAGGTGTTTAAGGAGCGATTCAAAGATTGGGAATAGATGTCAAATCAGTAGAACGATAGTTGGAAGGGTCAGAAAGGCCCCTTCTTAAGGACGAGATGTATCAATGCATGTTTCCAAGGAGAAGGAAAAGTTTTGGTTTTTAAGCAGTAACGGAACAGACGAGCAAGCACAGAGGAACACACTTTCAGTACACGGGGATGGATGCCGACAGGATCATGAGCCTTGCTTGCGTCCACACACACACACTGATGTTCTGTACATATCCCACCCTTTTAGTCACCAGTCTTCAACATCCAAACACATATACTCAGCAGACTTGCAACTCTGTTATACGGGCATTCGTTTTTCTTCCCGTGCCTCGAGAGAAAGGCAGTATACATGCATTATACCAGTCCACAGCCACTTCACCTTGGGCCTAATCAACCAAGTAACATCACTGTAGTCGCCTGTCATAACAACCTGGCTGCATTTTCAATCCACTCCTGCCACTTTGGCAGACTTGAGCTTGCACAAGGCTTTCACAGCCTCCTCTCTTTTCACTATAATCCGGTCTCGTGCATCAAAGCTGCTAATACACTCAGGTTCTCATGACCAGTTGCGTAGGCACCAATTATCACCCATCTCTCTCCATCCACTTTCTTACACTCTATAACATATTCCCACAATTCCTGCTTTAGGAGTGCTACTCCTTCCTTTGCTCTTGTCCCAAGACATTCCCAAACCACTCTTACCCTATACTCTTGAGCTTCGTTTCACTCAGAGCCAAAACATCCAGGTTCCTTTCCTCAAACATACTACCAATCTCTCCTTTTTTCTCATCTTGGTTACATCCACACACATTTAGACACCCCAATCTGAGCCTTCAAGGAGGGTGAGCACTTCCCGCGTGACTCCTCCTTCTGTTTCCCCGTTTAGAAATTTAAATGCAGGGAACAGGGGGGGGGGGGTACCAGCACCCCGCTTCCGCCCTCTTTAGTCACCTTCTACGACACATGGGAAATTTTCTTTCTCCCCTATCTCCATGGATCGTGAGTCAGTTGTTGTTCGCTGATGATACAACGCTGGTGAGAAATTGCAGAAGTTGGCGACTGAGTTTGGTAAAGTGTGTGAAAGAAAAAAAATGAGAGTAAATGTGAATAAGAGCAAGATATTTAGGTTCAGTAGGGATGAGGGAGAAGTCAGTTGGGAGGTAAGTTTGAATGGAGAAAAGCTGGAGGAAGTGAGTGTTTTAGATATCTAGGAGTGGATTTGGCAGCGGATGGAACCAGGGAAGCGGAAGTGAGCCACAGGGTGGGGGAAGGGACGAAGGTTCTGGAAGCGTTGAAGAATGTATGGAAGGCGAGAGCGATATTTCGGAGAGCAAAATTGGGTATGTTTGAAGTAATAGTGGTTCCAACAATGTTATATGGTTACGAGGCATGGGCTATAAATAGGGTTGTACGGAGGAGGGTGGATGTGTTGGAAATGAAATGTTTAAGGACAATGTGTGGTGTGAGGTGATATGATCGAGTAAATAATGAAAGGGTAAGAGAGATGTGTGGTAATGAAAAGAGTGTAGTTAAGAGGGCAGAAGAGGGTGTATTGAAATGGTTTGTTCACATGGAGAGAATGAGTGAGGAAAGATTGACAAAGAGGATATATGTGTCAGAGGTGGAGGGAACGAGAAGTGGGAGACCAAATTGGAGGTGGAAGGATGGAGTAAAAAAGATTCTAAGCGATCGGGGCCTGAATATACAGGAGTGTGAAAGGCGTGCTAGGAATAGAGCGAATTGAAACGATAAGGTATACTGGGGTCGACGTGCTGTCAATGGATTGAACCAGGGCATGTGAAGTGTCTGGGATAAACCATGGAAAGTTCTGTGGGGCCTGGATGTGGAAAGGGAGCTGTGGTTTCAGTGCATTACACATGACAGCTAGAGACTGAGTGTGAACGAATGTGGCCTTTGTTGTCTTTCCCTAGCGCTACCTTGCGCGCGCGGAGGGGGAGGAGGGTGCCATTTCATGTGTGGCGGGGTGGCGACGGGAATGGATGAAGGCAGCATGTATGAATATGTACTTGTGTATATATGTATATGTCTCTGTATGTATCTGTATGTATATAGTGAAATGTCTAGGTATGTATATGTGTGTGTGTGGGCGCTTATGTATATACATGTGTATGTGGGTGGGTTGGGCCATTCTTTCGTATATTTCCTTGCGCTACCTCTAACGCGGTTGACAGCGACAAAGTATAGTAAATATATATATATATATATATATATATATATATATATATATATATATATATATATATATATATATATATATATATAATATCACTGGGGATAGGGGAGAAAGAATACTTCCCACGGTCTCTGCGTGTCGTAGAAGGCGACTAAAAGGGGAGGGAGCGGGGGGCTGGAAATCCTCCCCTCTTGTTTTTTTTTTAATTTTCCAAAAGAAGGAACAGAGAAGGGGGCCAGGTAAGGATGTTCCCTCAGAGGCCCAGTCCTCTGTTCTTAACGCTACCTTGCTGATGCGGGAAATGGCGAATAGTTTGAAAAAAAAAAAAAAAAAAAAATATATATATATATATATATATATATATATATATATATATATATATATATATATATATATATATATTTGTCGCTGTCTCCCGCGTTTGCGAGGTAGCGCAAGGAAACACACGAAAGAAATGGCCCAACCCACCCCCATACACATGTATATACATACGTCCACACGCAAATATACATACCTACACAGCTTTCCATGGTTCACCCCAGACGCTTCACATGCCCTGATTCAATCCACTGACAGCACGTCAACCCCGGTATACCACATCGATCCAATTCACTCTATTCCTTGCCCTCCTTTCACCCTCCTGCATGTTCAGGCCCCGATCACACAAAATCTTTTTCACTCCATCTTTCCACCTCCAATTTGGTCTCCCACTTCTCCTCGTTCCCTCCACCTCCGACACATATATCCCCTTGGTCAATCTTTCCTCACTCATTCTCTCCATGTGCCCAAACCATTTCAAAACACCCTCTTCTGCTCTCTCAACCACGCTCTTTTTATTTCCACACATCTCTCTTACCCTTACGTTACTTACTCGGTCAAACCACCTCACACCACACATTGTCCTCAAACATCTCATTTCCAGCACATCCATCCTCCTGCGCACAACTCTATTCATAGCCCACGCCTCGCAACCATGCAACATTGTTGGAACCACTATTCCTTCAAACATACCCATTTTTGCTTTCCGAGATAATGTTCTCGACTTCCACACACACACACACACACACACACACATATATATATATATATATATATATATATATATATATATATATATATATATATAGATAGATAGATAGATATAGATATATATAATATGTTTTGTTCGCGTAATGTAAGGCATCTCCTGCAGATAAATCACATTCAGTATGATGTAGACGTTTGTTTTTAAAAGAATAAGTTGAAGAACTGATAAAGTTTACAGAAAAACAAGATGTTGTGTATACGAGTACAGGATTCTGTCTGTGGTTGACACGGCTCACCAGGTAAGGACGAGGGTATAGTCAATTTGACGTGCACTGGGTAAGTCTGAGGCGGGCAGGCCGGCCCAGGGGAAGCAGCAGACGACTTCGTGCATCTGGCCTCGTCAGCCGGCACGCCACACGTCACCACGGAGCCTGATGCATGGTAAAACTCATGGCCTGACGTCGAAATATCTTCAATTTCTAAAAGTAATTTAAATCCCCTATGACTTAACCCCAGGAGCACGATTGTACGATGCTTAGTTATGATGTCGTGACCTTTGACATGATCCTTAAAGGGCCGGGTCAAAGAGCAGAGTAGCAAATTATGTTTTTATAATCTTTGTTGTTAGTAAAGATCAATACTTTTTATTACATAGTTTGGAAGACATTGTTAAAGACAGATAATGTAATTACCTTTCAGTTGAGAACGTGAGATTTAGTGTACATGAATATTTTCCCGTTATATATATATATATATATATATATATATATATATATATATATATATATATATATATATATATATATATATCCCTGGGGATAGGGGAGAAAGAATACTTCCCACGAATTCCCTGCGTGTCGTAGAAGGCAACTAAAAGGGAAGGGAGCGGGGGGCTGGAAATCCTCCCCTCTCATTTTTTCTTTTTTCCAAAAGAGGGAACAGAAAAGGGGGCCAGGTGAGGATATTCCCTCAAAGGCCCAGTCCTCTGTTCTTAACGCTACCTCGCTAATGCGGGAAATGGCGAATAGTATAAAAGAAAAAAGAAAGAATATATATATATATATATATATATATATATATATATATATATATATATATATATATATATATATATATATATATCTTTTCTTTTCTTTCAAACTATTCGCCATTTCCCGCATTAGCGAGGTAGCGTTAAGAACAGAGGACTGGGCCTTTGAGGGAATACCCTCACCTGGCCCAATTCTCTGTTCCTTCTTTTGGAAAATTAAAAAAAAAACCGAGAGGGGAGGATTTCCAGCCCCCCGCTCCCATATATATATATATATATATATATATATATATATATATATATATATATATATATATATATATATATTCCTATAAGTCCGTGAGGAAAATGAAACATGATAAGTTCCCAAGTGCACTTTCGTGTAATAATCACATCATCAGGGGAGATACAAGAAAGAAATATAACAGTCAGTTGATATACAACGAAGAGACGTAGCTAGGACGCCATTTGGTAAACAAGTGATTGTCCAAGACAGACAACGAGCGTATCATAAACTTAT
>NC_092282.1:17828010-17918850 GCF_036320965.1 Panulirus ornatus
GAGAGAGTATCATTAAATTTCAGGGAGAATAAAAAGATGTTTTGGAAGGAGGTAAATAAAGTGCGTAAAACAAGGAAGCAAATGGGAACTTCAGTGAAGGGGGCAAATAGGGAGGTGATAACAAGTAGTGGTGATGTGAGAAGATGGAGTGAGTATTTTGAAGGTTTGTTGAATGTGTTTGATGATAGAGTGGCAGATATAGGGTGTTTTGGTCGAGGTGGTGTGCAAAGTGAGAGGGTTAGGGAAAATGGTTTGGTAAATAGAGAAGAGGTAGTAAAAGCTTTACGGAAGATGAAAGCCGGCAAGGCAGCAGGTTTGGATGGTATTGCAGTGGAATTTATTAAAAAAAGGGGGTGACTGTATTGTTGACTGGTTGGTAAGGTTATTTAATGTATGTATGATTCATGGTGTGGTGCCTGAGGATTGGCGGAATGCTTGCATAGTGCCATTGTACAAAGGCAAAGGGGATAAGAGTGAGTGCTCAAATTACAGAGGTATAAGTTTGTTGAGTATTCCTGGTAGATTATATGGGAGGGTATTGATTGAGAGGGTGAAGACATGTACAGAGCATCAGATTGGGGAAGAGCAGTGTGGTTTCAGAAATGGTAGAGGATGTGTGGATCAGGTGTTTGCTTTGAAGAATGTATGTGAGAAATACTTAGAAAAACAAATGGATTTGTATGTAGCATTTATGGATCTGGAGAAGGCATATGATAGAGTTGATAGAGATGCTCTGTGGAAGGTTTTAAGAATATATGGTGTGGGAGGCAAGTTGTTAGAAGCAGTGAAAAGTTTTTATCGAGGATGTAAGGCATGCGTTCGTGTGGGAAGAGAGGAAAGTGATTGGTTCTCAGTGAATGTAGGTTTGCGGCAGGGGTGTGTGATGTCTCCATGGTTGTTTGATTTGTTTATGGATGGGGTTGTTACGGAGGTGAATGCAAGAGTTTTGGAAAGAGCGGCAAGTATGCAGTCCTTTGTGGATGAGAGAGCTTGGGAAGTGAGTCAGTTGTTGTTCGCTGATGATGCAGCGCTCGTGGCTGATTCATGTAAGAAACTGCAGAAGCTGGTGACTGAGTTTGGTAAAGTGTGTGAAAGAAGAAAGTTAAAAGTATATGTGAATAAGAGCAAGTTTATTAGGTACAGTAGGGTTGAGGGTCAAGTCAATTGGGAGGTAAGTTTGAATGGAGAAAAACTTGAGGAAGTAAAGTGTTTTAGATATCTGGGAATGGATCTGGCAGCGGATGGAACCATGGAAGCAGAAGTGAATCATAGGGTGGAGGAGGGGGCGAAAATCCTGGGAGCCTTGAAGAATGTTTGGAAGTCGAGAACATTATCTCGGAAAGCAAAAATGGGTATGTTTAAAGGAATAGTGGTTCCAACAATGTTGTATGGTTGCGAGGCGTGGGCTATGGATAGAGTTGTGCGCAGGAGGGTGGATGTGCTGGAAATGAGATGTTTGAGGACAATATGTGGTGTGAGGTGGTTTGATCGAGTAAGTAATGTAAGGGTAAGGGAGATATGTGGAAATAAAAAGAGTGTGGTTAAGAGAGCAGAAGAGGGTGTTTTGAAATGGTTTGGTCACATGGAGAGAATAAGTGAGGAAAGATTGGCCAAGAGGATATATGTGTCGGAGGTGAAGGGAACGAGGAGAAGTGGGAGACCAAATTGGAGGTGGAAAGATGGAGTGAAAAAGATTTTGAGTGATCGGTGCCTGAACATGCAGGAGTTTGAAAGGCGTGCAAGGAATAGAGTGAATTGGAACGATGTGGTATACCGGAGTCGACGTGCTGTCAATGGATTGAACCAGGGCATGTGAAGCGTCTGGGGTAAACCATGGAAAGTTGTGTGGGGCCTGGATGTGGAAAGGGAGCTGTGGTTTCGATGCATTATTACATGACAGCTAGAGACTGAGTGTGAACGAATGTGGCCTTTGGTGTCTTTTCCTAGCGCTACCTCGCACACATGAGGGGGTAGGGGGTTGTTATTCCATGTGTGGCGAGGTGGCGATGGGAATAAATAAAGGCAGACAGTATGAATTATGTACATGTGTATATATGTATATGTCTGTGTGTGTGTATGTATATATATATGTACATTGAGATGTATAGGTATGTATATTTGCGTGTGTGGACGTGTATGTATATACATGTGTATGTGGGCGGGTTGGGCCATTCTTTCGTCTGTTTCCTTGCGCTACCTCGCTAACGCGGGAGACAGCGACAAAGCAAAATAATAATAATAATAATAAAAGAGAAGAGAGAAGCATTTGGACGATTTTTGCAGGGAAAAAATGCAATTGAGTGGGAGATGTATAAACGAAAGAGACAGGAGGTCAAGAGAAAGGTGCAAGAGGTGAAAAAGAGGGCAAATGAGAGTTGGGGTAAGAGGTATCATTAAATTTTAGGGAGAATAAAACGATGTTCTGGAAGGAGGTAAATAAAGTGCGTAAGACAAGGGAGCAAATGGGAACTTCAGTGAAGGGCGCAAATGGGGAGGTGATAACAAGTAGTGGTGATGTGAGAAAGAGATGGATTGAGTATTTTGAAGGTTGTTGAATGTGTTTGATTATAGAGTGGCAGATATAGGGTGTTTTGGTCGAGGTGGTGTGCAAAGTGATTTGGTAAACAGAAAAGAGGTAGTAAAAGCTTTGCGGAAGATGAAAGCCGGCAAGGCAGCAGGTTTGGATGGTATTGCAGTGGAATTTATTAAAAAAGGGGGTGACTGTATTATTGACTGGTTGGTAAGGTTATTTAATGTATGTATGACTCATGGTGAGGTGCCTGAGGATTGGCGGAATGCGTGCATAGTGCCATTGTACAAAGGCTAAGGGGATAAGAATAGTGCTCAAATTTCAGAGGTATAAGTTTGTTGAGTATTCCTGGTAAATTATATGGGAGGGTATTGATTGAGAGGGTGAAGACATGTACAGAGCATCAGATTGGGAAAGAGCAGTGTGGTTTCAGAAGTGGTAGAGGATGTGTGGATCAGGTGTTTGCTTTGAAGAATGTATGTGAGAAATACTTAGAAAAGCAAATGGATTTGTATGTAGCATTTATGGATCTGGAGAAGGCATATGATAGAGTTGATAGAGATGCTCTGTGGAAGGTATTAAGAATATATGGTGTGGGAGGCAAGTTGTTAGAAGCAGTGAAAAGTTTTTATCGAGGATGTAAGGCATGTGTACGTGTAGGAAGAGAGGAAAGTGATTGGTTCTCAGTGAATGTAGGTTTGCGGCTGGGGTGTGTGATGTCTCCATGGTTGTTTAATTTGTTTATGGATGGGGTTGTTTGGGAGGTGAATGCAAGAGTTTTGGAAAGAGGGGCAAATATGAAGTCTGTTGTGGATGAGAGAGCTTGGGAAGTGAGTCAGTTGTTGTTCGCTGATGATACAGCGCTGGTGGCTGATTCATGTGAGAAACTGTAGAAGCTGGTGACTGAGTTTGGTAAAGTGTGTGAAAGAAGAAAGTTAAGAGTAAATGTGAATAAGAGCAAGGTTATTAGGTACAGTAGGGTTGAGGGTCAAGTCAATTGGGAGGTTAGTTTGAATGGAGAAAAACTGGAGGAAGTAAAGTGTTTTAGATATCTGGGAGTGGATCTGGCAGCGGATGGAACCATGGAAGCGGAAGTGGATCATAGGGTGGGTGAGGGGGCAAAAATCCTGGGAGCCTTGAAGAATGTGTGGAAGTCTAGAACATTATCTCGGAAAGCAAAAATGGGTATGTTTGAAGGAATAGTGGTTCCAACAATTTTGTATGGTTGCGAGGCGTGGGCTATGGATAGAGTTGTGCGCAGGAGGATGGATGTGCTGGAAATGAGATGTTTGAGGACAATGTGTGGTGTGAGGTGGTTTGATCGAGTAAGTAACGTAAGGGTAAGAGAGATGTGTGGAAATAAAAAGAGCGTGGTTGAGAGAGCAGAAGAGGGTGTTTTGAAATGGTTTGGGCACATGGAGAGAATGAGTGAGGAAAGATTGACCAAGAGGATATATGTGTCGGAGGTGGAGGGAACGAGGAGAAGTGGGAGACCAAATTGGAGGTGGAAAGATGGAGTGAAAAAGATTTTGTGTGATCGGGACCTGAACATGCAGGAGGGTGAAAGGCGGGCAAGGAATAGAGTGAATTGGATCGATGTGGTATACCGGGGTTGACGTGCTGTCAGTGGATTGAATCAGGGCAGGTGAAGCGTCTGGGGTGAACCATGGAAAGCTGTGTAGGTATGAATATTTGCGTGTGTGGACGTGTATGTATATATATGTGTATGGGGGTGGGTTGGGCAATTTCTTTCGTCTGTTTCGTTGCGCTACCTCGCAAACGCGGGAGACAGCGACAAAGCAAAAAAAAGGAAATAATAAACATATATATATATATATATATATATATATATATATATATATATATATATATATATATATATTTTTTTTTTTTTTTTTCCCAAAAGAAGGAACAGAGAAGAGGGCCAGGTGAGGATATTCCCTCAAAGACCCAGTCCTCTGTTCTTAACGCTACCTCGCTATCGCGGGAAATGGCAAATAGTATGAAAGAAAGAAAGAAAATATATACATGTATATACACGAATATAGTGCATATGAAATCGCACTTCCATAAAACTTACAAACCTCCAACAACCAGAATCGAACCCGGGGTGATCATAGCCTAGCAGTAGTGCTCCGGCCTGTTACGCAGGGATCCCGGTTTCGATCCTGGCTGTTGGAGGATTGTACGTTGTATGTATATATATATATATATATATATATATATATATATATATATATATATATATATATATATATATAATATATATATATATATATATATATATATATATATATATATATATATATATATATATATATATATATATATATATGTAGGATGTGTAAGGATATGCCAGGCCATATATATATATATATATATATATATAAAATTAGTGGTGATGTGAGATGGAGATGGAGTGAGTATTTTGAAGGTTTGTTGAATGTGTTTGATGATAGAGTGGCAGGTATAGGGTGTTTTGGTCGAGGCGGTGTGCAAAGTGAGAGGGTTAGGGAAAATGATTTGGTAAACAGAGAAGAGGTAGTAAAAGCTTTGCGGAAGATGAAAGCAGGCAAGGCAGCAGGTTTGGATGGTATTGCAGTGGAATTTATTAAAAAAGGGGGTGACTGTATTGTTGACTGGTTGGTAAGGTTATTTAATGTATGTATGACTCATGGTGAGGTGCCTGAGGATTGGCGGAATGCGTGCATAGTGCCATTGTACAAAGGCAGAGGGGATAAGAGTGAGTGCTCAAATTACAGAGGTATAAGTTTGTTGAGTATTCCTGGTAAATTATATGGGAGGGTATTGATTGAGAGGGTGAAGGCATGTACAGAGCATCAGATTGGGGATGAGCAGTGTTGTTTCAGAAGTGGTAGAGGATGTGTGGATCAGGTGTTTGCTTTGAAGAACATCTGTGAGAAATACTTAGAAAAGCAAATGGATTTGTATGTAGCATTTATGGATCTGGATAAGGCATATGATAGAGTTGATAGAGATGCTCTGTGGAAGGTATTAAGAATATATGGTGTGGGAGGCAAGTTGTTAGAAGCAGTGAAAAGTTTTTATCGAGGATGTAAGGCATGTGTAAGTGTAGGAAGAGAGGAAAGTGATTGGTTCTCAGTGAATGTAGGTTTGCGGCAATGGTGTGTGATGTCTCCATGGTTGTTTAATTTGTTTATGGATGGGGTTGTTAGGGAGGTGAATGCAAGAGTTTTGGAAAGAGGGGCAAGTATGAAGTCTGTTGTGGATGAGAGAGCTTGGGAAGTGAGTCAGTTGTTGTTCGCTGATGATACAGCGCTGGTGGCTGATTCATGTGAGAAACTGTAGAAGCTGGTGACTGAGTTTGGTAAAGTGTGTGAAAGAAGAAAGTAAAGAGTAAATGTGAATAAGAGCAAGGTTATTAGGTACAGTAGGGTTAAGGGTCAAGTCTATTGGGAGGTAAGTTTGAATGGAGAAAAACTGGAGGAAGTAAAGTGTTTTAGATATCTGGGAGTGGATCTGGCAGCGGATGGAACCATGGAAGCGGAAGTGAATCATAGGGTGGGGGAGGGGGCGAAAATCCTGGGAGCCTTGAAGAATGTGTGGAAGTCGAGAACATTATCTCGGAAAGCAAAAATGGGTATGTTTGAAGGAATAGTGGTTCCAGCAATGTTGTATGGTTGCGAGGTGTGCGCTATGGCTAGAGTTGTGCGCAGGAGGGTGGATGTGCTGGAAATGAGATGTTTGAGGACAATGTGTGGTGTGAGGTGGTTTGATCGAGTAAGTAATGTAAGGGTAAGAGAGATGTGTGGAAATAAAAAGAGCGTGTTTGAGAGAGCAGAAGAGGGTGTTTTGAAATGGCTTGGGCACATGGAGAGAATGAGTGAGGAAAGATTGACCAAGAGGATATATGTGTCGGAGGTGGAGGGAACGAGGAGAAGTGGGAGACCAAATTGGAGGTGGAAAGATGGAGTGAAAAAGATTTTGTGTGATCGGGGCCTGAACATGCAGAAGGGTGAAAGGCGGGCAAGGAATAGAGTGAATTGGATCGATGTGGTATACCGGGGTTGACGTGCTGTCAGTGGATTGAATCAGGGCATTTGAAGCGTCTGGGGTAAACCATGGAAAGTTGTGTGGGGCCTGATTGTCGAAAGGGAGCTGTGGTTTCGGGCATTATTACATGACAGCAAGAGACTGAGTGTGAACGAATGGGGCCTTTGTTGTCTTTTCCTAGTGCTACCTCGCACACATGAGGGGGGAGGGTCATGGTATTCCATGTGTGGCGAGGTGGCGATAGGAATGAATAAAGGCAGACAGTGTGAATTGTGTGCATGGGTATATATGTATGTGTCTGTGTGTGTATATATATGTGTACATTGAGATGTATAGTTATGTATATTTGCGTGTGTGGACGTGTATGTATATACATTGTGTATGGGGGTGGGTTGGGCCATTCTTTCGTCTGTTTCCTTGCGCTACCTCGCAAACGCGGGAGACAGCGACAAAGCAAAATAAAAAAAAAAGATATATATATATATATATATATATATATATATATATATATATATATATATATATATATTCCTATGAGTCCAGGGGAAGAATGAAACATGATAAGTGTTTCATTTTCCCCGTGGACTCTTAGGAATATAATTGATCACGCGAAAAACAAAAAAATGTGATCCTTTCCAACACTTATATACAATTTTTTTTTTGTGATATAAGATTCTAGCGTATATTTTTAAATGTCTTGAAAATATCGTTAGAAGATAAACTTCAAGAGTAATATAACTTCTTGTAACAGTGCAGATGAGTTTATAACCTAACACTTGTGAAAATAACGTGGCATTACAGAAGCGGAACTTCAGATTTTCTGATGTGCCGCCTCCACCTGGTGTGTAAAGTGTCACAATGTTGAGGGAACTGGTGTGTGCAGCCACCCAGGCCAGTAGGCATCGTACAAGCCGCCTGTCACACGGATGTGCCAGCAAGAAAATTGTTTGGTTCACGTTCAAACCTTGGAGTAATTATCCCCCGTTGAGCTGTGGTTGTTCGCACCCAGCATTTAGCTCTGTTGTGCACTCCCAGTGCTTATCTGTGGTTGTACATGCTGAGTGTTTAGCTGTGCATGTACACACCCAGTGTGTCATATGAATAAAACTGTTTGACACACACACACACACACACACACACACACACACACACAGGTTTAGATGCTCGTTTGAGTCATGAATATGATATTGGATTGTGTTTTATTCGTCATCATTAAGCATTAGTGTTGTGTCCGCAATAATGTTGTTGAGAGGACACGTGTCATGTTGCCTTCACTCGACCCAGAATTTGTAGCATTTTATTTTCTGTACGTTTGTATGTGTGTGGGTGGGTGGGGGGGATGAGGATTGAGGGTGTATGAGGAGATGACAGATGAGGAGCAGCAGCCGTGGACCTGCCACCCGGAGCCCAGCTGGTGGAGGGGTGTTCCTCAGCCCTCACGGCGGCCTTCGTTGCTGTATTTTCTGGTGATCCCAAGATTTATATCTTGTAACTACCTCCGGCTGGGGCTTGCCGCCTGGCTCGCCCCACAGCCCTCACTTCCACCACACGCTACGCCTCTCCTTCTACCTCTGTGCCTCGTTCCCTGCTCCCTACTTCACGTCCCACTCCTCACTCCCTACGCCTACATTTCACCCCCTACTCCCTGCCTCTTCTCTCACCCTTCACACCGATCCTCTACCCTTCACCCTACCCCAAACTCACCAGTCACTCTCTCCCTCACCCCTCACCCGAATTTTGCTTTGGTATCGTGATTGTGCTACATTTTACGCCACCACATCCCCTGCTAGCTGCCCCTTGTACCTGGCAAGGTACTACGTCTTGCGTGGTGGGGCATAGTTCGTTCTTTCGTTGTGGCTGTGGTATGAGCGGCGCTGGGAGGAGGTACTCACGATGTAGGTCACGGGAGCGAGCACTCATGGTGAGGACGTTTGTTTTCCCTCACAAGATGGCGTCAGGGTCAAGAGAGTGGCACCATGACCTTGTGTACAAGGACTCACACCTCTGGGTGCTAAGGTGTAATATCATGCCAGAATGTCATTTGGAGATGGGAGGATGTGTATAAAGCAGTAGAGAAACTAGGTCGTCAGCGCCATCATACCACAGTCAGCTGGTTACTTATGTGTCAGGTGAGCTGGATGTCGGCAGGTCCAGCCGCCCAGGACTAGTGCTCTCATCTTGATTCCGTTGTGTTTGGATAATTATGTTGCTCTACCACAAGACCATATATGTGTGCTGCTCTACCACAAGACCATATATGTGTGCTGCTCTACCACAAGGCCATATATGTGTGCTGCTCTACCACAAGGCCATATATGTGTGCTGCTCTACCACAAGGCCATATATGTGTGCTGCTCTACCACAAGACCATATATGTGTGCTGCTCTACCACAAGACCATATATGTGTGCTGCTCTACCACAAGACCATATATGTGTGCTGCTCTACCACAAGACCATATATGTGTGCTGCTCTGCCACAAGACCATATATGTGTGCTGCTCTACCACAAGACCATATATGTGTGCTGCTCTACCACAAGACCATATATGTGTGCTGCTCTACCACAAGACCATATATGTGTGCTGCTCTGCCACAAGACCATATATGTGTGCTGCTCTACCACAACACCATATATGTGTGCTGCTCTACCACAAGACCATATATGTGTGCTGCTCTACCACAAGGCCATATACGTGTGCTGCTCTACCACAAGGCCATATACGTGTGCTGCTCTACCACAAGGCCATATACGTGTGCTGCTCTACCACAAGGCCATATACGTGTGCTGCTCTACCACAAGGCCATATACGTGTGCTGCTCTACCACAAGGCCATATACGTGTGCTGTTCTACCACAAGGCCATATACGTGTGGTGCTCTACCACAAGGCCATATACGTGTGCTGCTCTACCACAAGGCCATATGTACAGGTGTTTATGATGGCGTGTCTAGTGGTGCAGGTGTGTATGATGACCTGGCCGATGGTGTGAATTTTTGTGGTGACCTGACTTGTGATGCACGTGGATATAACAACCTGGCTGGCGGTGCAGGTGTTTAGAATTAATAAACTGGTGGAACAGTTGTATATAATGACCTAATTAGTGGTGCAGGTGTTTTTAATGACCTGCCTCGTGGCGTAGATGTTCATGCTTGTATGGCTGGGACAGCGGGGTGCGTTACCACTTACTGCCTCACAATTCCAGGTGGCGGATATATGCTGAATGGATGAGGTGACCTGAGAGTGTTGTGGCAGCTCCAGCTGACCAGTGGAGCAGTAGTGAGGCAGGAGGGTTGTGGTCGGAGGGTGAGGTGACCTGAGACTGTTGTGGAGGCTCCAGCTGACCCGCTGACCCCACCACAACTTCCGGTTCGCGTGCCTCGACCTTCACATCGTTTTATTAATGTGTTTATATCCCGCTACAACTGTGGGAGGTCAATATAGTGTTACACTTTTACCTTGGCTCCTCCAAGACCTTGTTAAGGATTTAGCTCAGGCTTCTCCTCGACGGATTCCAACCACATTGCATGGAATTCTTCACGTCAGAAATTGTGTTAGTTATCATGTTTTCGTTTTATACTTTCCACGGAGGCGTTAGGGTTGGTCGTGTCGTAGGGATGTGTTGGGTAGTGTAATGTATAGCAGTTAGGTAAGGTAAGTGAGGCAGATGCTCGGTCCAACATGAGGGTTTAACGTCAGGAGGAACATGGAGCCGAGTGACTGTAATGGGCCACCGTAACACACATGACTCTCCACCAGCAGGAGTGATGTGCGTCTCTGTCTTGTTTCCACTGGTGGGAGGCGGCCAGACGACCACGACCACAGGAACAGCTGGTAGGAGGTGTAAGGATATGCCAGCCCATGAAGGGTGTGTGAGGATATGCCAGGCCATGTAGGGTGTGTGAGGATATGCCAGGCCATGTAGGATGTGTGAGGACATGCCAGGCCATGTAGGGTGTGTGAGGACATGCCAGGCCATGTAGGATGTGTAAGGATATGCCAGCCCATGAAGGGTGTGTGAGGATATGCCAGGCCATGTAGGGTGTGTGAGGATATGCCAGGCCATGTAGGATGTGTGAGGACATGCCAGGCCATGTAGGATGTGTGAGGATATGCCAGGCCATGTAGGATGTGTGAGGACATGCCAGGCCATGTAGGGTGTGTGAGGATATGCCAGGCCATGTAGGATGTGTGAGGACATTCCAGGCCATGTAGGATGTGTGAGGATATGCCAGGCAATGTAGGGTGTGTGAGGATATGCCAGGCCATGTAGGATGTGTGAGGACATGCCAGGCCATGTAGGATGTGTGAGGATATGCCAGGCAATGTAGGGTGTGTGAGGGTATGCCAGGCCATGTAGGATGTGTAAGGATATGCCAGGCCATGTAGGGTGTGTGAGGACATGCCAGGCCATGTAGGGTGTGTAAGGACATGCCAGGCATTGTCGGGTGTGTGAGGACATGCCAGGCATTGTAGGGTGTGTGAGGATATGCCAGGCCATGTAGGGTGTGTGAGGATATGCCAGGCAATGTAGGATGTGTAAGGATATGCCAGGCCATGTAGGGTGTGTGAGGACATGCCAGGCCATGTAGGGTGTGTGAGGACATGCCAGGCATTGTAGGGTGTGTGAGGATATGCCAGGCCATGAAGAGTGTGTGAGGATATGTCAGGCCATGTAGGATGTGTGAGGATATGCCAGGCCATGTAGGGTGTGTGAGGACATGCCAGGCCATGTAGGGTGTGTGAGGACATGCCAGGCATTGTAGGGTGTGTGAGGATATGCCAGGCCATGTAGGGTGTGTGAGGATATGCCAGACCATGAAGGGGGTGTGAGGATATGCCAGGCCATGTAGGATGTGTGAGGACTTGCCATGCCATGTAGAGTGTGTGAGGATATGCCATGCCATGTAGGGTGTGTGAGGGTATGCCAGGCCATGTAGGGTGTGTGAGGATATGTCAGGCCATGTAGGGTGTGTAAGGATATGTCAGGCCATGTAAAGTATGTGAGGATATGCTTGGCCATGTAGGGTATGTGAAGATATGCCAGGTCATGTAGGGTGTGTGAGGATATGCCAGGCCATGTAGGGTTGTGTGAGGGTATGCCAGGCTATGTAGGGTGTGTTAGGATATGCCAGGCCATGTAGGGTGTGTGAGGATATGCCAGGCCATGTAGAGTGTGTGAGGATATGTGGGGCCATGTAGGGTGTGTGAGGATATGTTAGGACATGTAAGGTATGTGAGGATATGCCTTGCCATGTAGGGTGTGTGAAATATGCCAGGCCATATAGGATGTATAAGGATATGCCAGAGCATATAGGGTGTGTGAGGATATGTCAGGCCATGTAGGGTGTGTGAGGGTATGCCAGGAAATGTAGGGTATGTGATGATATGCCAGGCCATGTAGGGTGTGTCAGGGTATGCCAGACCATGTAGAGTGTGTGAGGATATGTCAGGCCATGTAGGGTGTGTGAAGATATACCAGGCCATATAGGGTGTGTGAGGATATGCCAGGCCATGTAGAGTGTGTGAGGATATGTCGGGCCATGTAGGGTGCGTGAAGATATGCCAGGCCATGTAGGGTGTGTGAAGATATCCGAGGCCTTTTAGGGTGTGTGGGTATATGCTAGGCCATGTAGGGTGCGTGAAGATGTGCCAGACTCTGTAGGGTGAGTAAGGATATGCCAGGCCATGTAGGGTGTGTGAGGATATTCCAGGCCATGTAGGGTGTGTGAGGATATGCCTCGGCATGTAGGGTGTATGTGGATATTCCAGGCCATGTAGGGTGTGTGAGGATATGCTAGGCCATGTAGGTTGTGTTAGGATATGCCAGACCATGTAGGGTGTGTGAAGTTATGCCTAGCTATGTAGGGTATGTTAGGATATGCCAGGCCATGTAGGGTGTGTGAGGATATGCCAGGCCATGTAGGGTGTGTGAGGACATGTCAGACCATGTAGGGTGTGTGAGGATATGCCAGGCCATGTAGGGTGTGTGAGGATATGCCAGGCCATGTAGGGTGTGTGAGGATATGCCAGGTCATGTAGGGTGTGTGAGGACATGTCAGACCATGTAGGGTGTGTGAAGTTATGCCTAGCTATGTAGGGTGTGTTAGGATATGCCAGGCCATGTAGGGTGTGTGAGGATATGCCAGGCCATGTAGGGTGTTTGAGGATATGCCAGACCATGTAGGGTGTTTGAGGATATGCCAAGCCAGATAGGGTGTTTGAGGATATGCTAGGCCATATAGGGAGTGTGAGGATATGCCAGGCCATGTAGGGTGTGTGAGGATATGCCAGGCCATGTAGAGTGTGTAAGAGTATGGAAGGCAATGTAGGGTGTGTGAGGATATGCCAGGCCATGTAGGGTGTGTGAGGATATGTCATGCCATTTAGGGTGTGTGAGGATATGCCAGGCCATTTAGGGTGTGTGAGGATATGCCAGGCCTTATAGGATGTGTGAGGATATGCCAGGCCATGTAGCGTGTGTGAGTATATGCCAGGCCATGTAGGGTGTTTGAGGATATGCCAGACCATGTAGGGTGTTTGAAGATATGCCAAGCCAGATAGGGTGTTTGAGGATATGCTAGGCCATATAGGGAGTGTGAGGATATGCCAGGCCATGTAGGGTGTGTGAGGATATGCCAGGCCATGTAGAGTGTGTAAGAGTATGGAAGGCCATGTAGGGTGTGTGAGGATATGCCAGGCCATGTAGGTTGTGTGAGGATATGCCATGCCATTTAGGGTGTGTGAGGATATGCCAGGCCATTTAGGGTGTGTGAGGATATACCAGACCATGTAGGGTGTGTGAGGATGTGCCAGGCCATGTAGGGTGTGTGAGGATATGCCAGGCCATGTAGGGTGTGTGAGGATGTGCCAGGCGATGTAGGGTGTGTGAGGATATGCCAGGCCATGTAGGGTGTGTGAGGATATGCCAGACTATGTAGGGTGTGTGAGGATGTGCCAGGCCATATAGGGTGTGTGAGGATATGCCAGGCCATATAGGGTGTGTGTGAGGATATGCTAGGCCATGTAGGGTGTGTGAAGATATGCCAGGCCATTTAGGGTGTGTGAGGATATGCCAGGCCATGTAGGGTGTGTGAGGACATGCCAGGCCATGTAGAATGTGTGAGGATATGCCAGGCCATTTAGGGTGTGTGAGGATATGCCAGACCATGTAGGGTGTATGAGGGTATGCCAGGCCATGTAGGGTGTGTGAGGATATGCTAGGCCATGTAGGGTGTGTGAGGATATGCCAGACAATGTAGGGTGTATGAGGACATGCCAGGCCATGTAGTTTGTGTGACGATATGCTAGGCCATGTAGGGTGTGTGAGGATATGCTAGGCCATATAGGGTGTGTGAGGGTATGCCAGGCCATGTAGTTTGTGTGACGATATGCCAGGCCATGTAAGGTGTGTGAGGATATGCTAGGCCATGTAGGGTGTGTGAGGGTATGCCAGGCCATGTAGGGTAAGTTGTACAGGCCCACAGTTCGGCCTCCTCCACCACAGTAGTCAAGGTGTGGTGGGAGGTGGGAGGCCCTGGTCGTGCCGCACAGGAGACTGCCAGGCTCAAGTGTAACAGTACGCTATCATGTTCACCGTAGGTCCTGCTGGCTGGTGGAACAAATTGTTGTCGTTAGTGGAGGACAGCAGTGGTGTAGATGCCCTTGGGGAGCGGAGGTAGGAATCCAGGTCATCATTGGTCATGGGCAGATAGTATTAGGGTCGGGCAGGACATGCACGGATGTCATGCGTCGCCCTGTATTTATTGCTTCCCCCCTCCCCAGCCAGGGGGTGCAGACAGCGGTAGGGAGGCCGGGTGGTTGACAGGAGCATCTGTTGTGTGTGGTACATGCCCCGTGCGCTTGATGATCGTCTCTGGCATGAAATGCATTGTACTGTCTTCCATCAGGCACTGTGATTCATCTTCGTCTTTCTCTGTGCAAGTAATCACATTACTGTGGACATCATCACATGTACTGGTGAATTCACAATCATATCGTCCACTAACACGTGAAAACATACACACACACACACACACACACACACACACACACACACACACTATTTTTTTTTCCATACATATTCGTCATTTCCCGCGATAGCGAGGTAGCGTTAAGAACAGAGGACTGAGCCTTAGAGGAAATATTTTTTTTTGCCCTCCTCCTCTGTTCCTTCTTTTGGAAAAGTAAAAACAGAAGAGGAGGATTTCCAGCCCTCCGCTCCCTCCCCTTTTCTACGACACGCAGGGAATACATGGGAAGTATTCTTTCCCCCCTATCCCCAGGGATATATATATATATATATATATATATATATATATATATATATATATATATATATATATATATATATATACAGAGGTATAAGTTTGTTGAGTATTCCTGGTAAATTATATGGGAGGGTATTGATTGAGAGGGTGAAGGCATGTACAGAGCATCAGATTGGGGAAGAGCAATGTGGTTTCAGAAGTGGTAGAGGATGTGTGGATCAGGTGTTTGCTTTGAAGAATGTATGTGAGAAATACTTAGAAAAGCAAATGGATTTGTATGTAGCATTTATGGATCTGGAGAAGGCATATGATAGAGTTGATAGAGATGCTCTGTGGAAGGTATTAAGAATATATGGTGTGGGAGGAAAGTTGTTAGAAGCAGTGAAAAGTTTTTATCGAGGATGTAAGGCATGTGTACGTGTAGGAAGAGAGGAAAGTGATTGGTTCTCAGTGAATGTAGGTTTGCGGCAGGGGTGTGTGATGTCTCCATGGTTGTTTAATTTGTTTATGGATGGGGTTGTTAGGGAGGTGAATGCAAGAGTTTTGGAAAGAGTGGCAAGTATGAAGTCTGTTGGGGATGAGAGAGCTTGGGAAGTGAGTCAGTTGTTGTTCGCTGATGATACAGCGCTGGTGGCTGATTCATGTGAGAAACTGCAGAAGCTGGTGACTGAGTTTGGTAAAGTGTGTGAAAGAAGAAAGTTAAGAGTAAATGTGAATAAGAGCAAGGTTATTAGGTACAGTAGGGTTGAGGGTCAAGTCAATTGGGAGGTGAGTTTGAATGGAGAAAAACTGGAGGAAGTGAAGTGTTTTAGATATCTGGGAGTGGATCTGGCAGCGGATGGAACCATGGAAGCGGAAGTGGATCATAGGGTGGGGGAGGGGGCGAAAATTCTGGGAGCCTTGAAGAATGTGTGGAAGTCGAGAACATTATCTCGGAAAGCAAAAATGGGTATGTTTGAAGGAATAGTGGTTCCAGCAATGTTGTATGGTTGCGAGGCGTGGGCTATGGATAGAGTTGTGCGCAGGAGGATGGATGTGCTGGAAATGAGATGTCTGAGGACAATGTGTGGTGTGAGGTGGTTTGATCGAGTAAGTAACGTAAGGGTAAGAGAGATGTGTGGAAATAAAAAGAGCGTGGTTGAGAGAGCAGAAGAGGGTGTTTTGAAATGGTTTGGGCACATGGAGAGAATGAGTGAGGAAAGATTGACCAAGAGGATATATGTGTCGGAGGTGGAGGGAACGAGGAGAAGAGGGAGACCAAATTGGAGGTGGAAAGATGGAGTGAAAAAGATTTTGTGTGATCGGGGCCTGAACATGCAGGAGGGTGAAAGGAGGGCAAGGAATAGAGTGAATTGGAGCGATGTGGTATACCGAGGTTGACGTGCTGTCAGTGGATTGAATCAGGGCATGTGAAGCGTCTGGGGTAAACCATGGAAAGCTGTGTAGGTATGTATATTTGCGTGTGTGGACGTATGTATATACATGTGTATGGGGGGGGGGGGGCCATTTCTTTCGTCTGTTTCCTTGCGCTACCTCGCAAACGCGGGAGACAGCGACAAAGTATAATAAATATATAAAAAATATATATATATATATATTCCTATGAGTCCAGGGGAAGAATGAAACATGATAAGTGTTTCATTTTCCCCGTGGACTCTTAGGAATATAATTGATCACGCGAAAAACAAAAAAATGTGATCCTTTCCAACACTTATATACAATTTTTTTTTTTTTTGTGATATAAGATTCTAGCGTATATTTTTAAATGTCTTGAAAATATCGTTAGAAGATAAACTTCAAGAGTAATATAACTTCTTGTAACAGTGCAGATGAGTTTATAACCGAACACTTGTGAAAATAACGTGGCATTACAGAAGCGGAACTTCAGATTTTCTGATATGCCGCCTCCACCTGGTGTGTAAAGTGTCACAATGTTGAGGGAACTGGTGTGTGCAGCCACCCAGGCCAGTAGGCATCGTACAAGCCGCCTGTCACACGGATGTGCCAGCAAGAAAATTGTTTGGTTCACGTTCAAACCTTGGAGTAATTATCCCCCGTTGAGCTGTGGTTGTTCGCACCCAGCATTTAGCTCTGTTGTGCACTCCCAGTGCTTATCTGTGGTTGTACATGCTGAGTGTTTAGCTGTGCATGTACACACCCAGTGTGTCATATGAATAAAACTGTTTGACACACACACACACACACACACACACACACACACACAGGTTTAGATGCTCGTTTGAGTCATGAATATGATATTGGATTGTGTTTTATTCGTCATCATTAAGCATTAGTGTTGTGTCCGCAATAATGTTGTTGAGAGGACACGTGTCATGTTGCCTTCACTCGACCCAGAATTTGTAGCATTTTATTTTCTGTACGTTTGTATGTGTGTGGGTGGGTGGGGGGGATGAGGATTGAGGGTGTATGAGGAGATGACAGATGAGGAGCAGCAGCCGTGGACCTGCCACCCGGAGCCCAGCTGGTGGAGGGGTGTTCCTCAGCCCTCACGGCGGCCTTCGTTGCTGTATTTTCTGGTGATCCCAAGATTTATATCTTGTAACTACCTCCGGCTGGGGCTTGCCGCCTGGCTCGCCCCACAGCCCTCACTTCCACCACACGCTACGCCTCTCCTTCTACCTCTGTGCCTCGTTCCCTGCTCCCTACTTCACGTCCCACTCCTCACTCCCTACGCCTACATTTCACCCCCTACTCCCTGCCTCTTCTCTCACCCTTCACACCGATCCTCTACCCTTCACCCTACCCCAAACTCACCAGTCACTCTCTCCCTCACCCCTCACCCGAATTTTGCTTTGGTATCGTGATTGTGCTACATTTTACGCCACCACATCCCCTGCTAGCTGCCCCTTGTACCTGGCAAGGTACTACGTCTTGCGTGGTGGGGCATAGTTCGTTCTTTCGTTGTGGCTGTGGTATGAGCGGCGCTGGGAGGAGGTACTCACGATGTAGGTCACGGGAGCGAGCACTCATGGTGAGGACGTTTGTTTTCCCTCACAAGATGGCGTCAGGGTCAAGAGAGTGGCACCATGACCTTGTGTACAAGGACTCACACCTCTGGGTGCTAAGGTGTAATATCATGCCAGAATGTCATTTGGAGATGGGAGGATGTGTATAAAGCAGTAGAGAAACTAGGTCGTCAGCGCCATCATACCACAGTCAGCTGGTTACTTATGTGTCAGGTGAGCTGGATGTCGGCAGGTCCAGCCGCCCAGGACTAGTGCTCTCATCTTGATTCCGTTGTGTTTGGATAATTATGTTGCTCTACCACAAGACCATATATGTGTGCTGCTCTACCACAAGACCATATATGTGTGCTGCTCTACCACAAGGCCATATATGTGTGCTGCTCTACCACAAGGCCATATATGTGTGCTGCTCTACCACAAGGCCATATATGTGTGCTGCTCTACCACAAGACCATATATGTGTGCTGCTCTACCACAAGACCATATATGTGTGCTGCTCTACCACAAGACCATATATGTGTGCTGCTCTACCACAAGACCATATATGTGTGCTGCTCTGCCACAAGACCATATATGTGTGCTGCTCTACCACAAGACCATATATGTGTGCTGCTCTACCACAAGACCATATATGTGTGCTGCTCTACCACAAGACCATATATGTGTGCTGCTCTGCCACAAGACCATATATGTGTGCTGCTCTACCACAACACCATATATGTGTGCTGCTCTACCACAAGACCATATATGTGTGCTGCTCTACCACAAGGCCATATACGTGTGCTGCTCTACCACAAGGCCATATACGTGTGCTGCTCTACCACAAGGCCATATACGTGTGCTGCTCTACCACAAGGCCATATACGTGTGCTGCTCTACCACAAGGCCATATACGTGTGCTGCTCTACCACAAGGCCATATACGTGTGCTGCTCTACCACAAGGCCATATACGTGTGCTGTTCTACCACAAGGCCATATACGTGTGGTGCTCTACCACAAGGCCATATACGTGTGCTGCTCTACCACAAGGCCATATGTACAGGTGTTTATGATGGCGTGTCTAGTGGTGCAGGTGTGTATGATGACCTGGCCGATGGTGTGAATTTTTGTGGTGACCTGACTTGTGATGCACGTGGATATAACAACCTGGCTGGCGGTGCAGGTGTTTAGAATTAATAAACTGGTGGAACAGTTGTATATAATGACCTAATTAGTGGTGCAGGTGTTTTTAATGACCTGCCTCGTGGCGTAGATGTTCATGCTTGTATGGCTGGGACAGCGGGGTGCGTTACCACTTACTGCCTCACAATTCCAGGTGGCGGATATATGCTGAATGGATGAGGTGACCTGAGAGTGTTGTGGCAGCTCCAGCTGACCAGTGGAGCAGTAGTGAGGCAGGAGGGTTGTGGTCGGAGGGTGAGGTGACCTGAGACTGTTGTGGAGGCTCCAGCTGACCCGCTGACCCCACCACAACTTCCGGTTCGCGTGCCTCGACCTTCACATCGTTTTATTAATGTGTTTATATCCCGCTACAACTGTGGGAGGTCAATATAGTGTTACACTTTTACCTTGGCTCCTCCAAGACCTTGTTAAGGATTTAGCTCAGGCTTCTCCTCGACGGATTCCAACCACATTGCATGGAATTCTTCACGTCAGAAATTGTGTTAGTTATCATGTTTTCGTTTTATACTTTCCACGGAGGCGTTAGGGTTGGTCGTGTCGTAGGGATGTGTTGGGTAGTGTAATGTATAGCAGTTAGGTAAGGTAAGTGAGGCAGATGCTCGGTCCAACATGAGGGTTTAACGTCAGGAGGAACATGGAGCCGAGTGACTGTAATGGGCCACCGTAACACACATGACTCTCCACCAGCAGGAGTGATGTGCGTCTCTGTCTTGTTTCCACTGGTGGGAGGCGGCCAGACGACCACGACCACAGGAACAGCTGGTAGGAGGTGTAAGGATATGCCAGCCCATGAAGGGTGTGTGAGGATATGCCAGGCCATGTAGGGTGTGTGAGGATATGCCAGGCCATGTAGGATGTGTGAGGACATGCCAGGCCATGTAGGGTGTGTGAGGACATGCCAGGCCATGTAGGATGTGTAAGGATATGCCAGCCCATGAAGGGCGTGTGAGGATATGCCAGGCCATGTAGGGTGTGTGAGGATATGCCAGGCCATGTAGGATGTGTGAGGACATGCCAGGCCATGTAGGATGTGTGAGGATATGCCAGGCCATGTAGGATGTGTGAGGACATGCCAGGCCATGTAGGGTGTGTGAGGATATGCCAGGCCATGTAGGATGTGTGAGGACATTCCAGGCCATGTAGGATGTGTGAGGATATGCCAGGCAATGTAGGGTGTGTGAGGATATGCCAGGCCATGTAGGATGTGTGAGGACATGCCAGGCCATGTAGGATGTGTGAGGATATGCCAGGCAATGTAGGGTGTGTGAGGGTATGCCAGGCCATGTAGGATGTGTAAGGATATGCCAGGCCATGTAGGGTGTGTGAGGATATGCCAGGCCATGTAGGGTGTGTAAGGACATGCCAGGCATTGTCGGGTGTGTGAGGACATGCCAGGCATTGTAGGGTGTGTGAGGATATGCCAGGCCATGTAGGGTGTGTGAGGATATGCCAGGCAATGTAGGATGTGTAAGGATATGCCAGGCCATGTAGGGTGTGTGAGGACATGCCAGGCCATGTAGGGTGTGTGAGGACATGCCAGGCATTGTAGGGTGTGTGAGGATATGCCAGGCCATGAAGAGTGTGTGAGGATATGTCAGGCCATGTAGGATGTGTGAGGATATGCCAGGCCATGTAGGGTGTGTGAGGACATGCCAGGCCATGTAGGGTGTGTGAGGACATGCCAGGCATTGTAGGGTGTGTGAGGATATGCCAGGCCATGTAGGGTGTGTGAGGATATGCCAGACCATGAAGGGGGTGTGAGGATATGCCAGGCCATGTAGGATGTGTGAGGACTTGCCATGCCATGTAGAGTGTGTGAGGATATGCCATGCCATGTAGGGTGTGTGAGGGTATGCCAGGCCATGTAGGGTGTGTGAGGATATGTCAGGCCATGTAGGGTGTGTAAGGATATGTCAGGCCATGTAAAGTATGTGAGGATATGCTTGGCCATGTAGGGTATGTGAAGATATGCCAGGTCATGTAGGGTGTGTGAGGATATGCCAGGCCATGTAGGGTTGTGTGAGGGTATGCCAGGCTATGTAGGGTGTGTTAGGATATGCCAGGCCATGTAGGGTGTGTGAGGATATGCCAGGCCATGTAGAGTGTGTGAGGATATGTGGGGCCATGTAGGGTGTGTGAGGATATGTTAGGACATGTAAGGTATGTGAGGATATGCCTTGCCATGTAGGGTGTGTGAAATATGCCAGGCCATATAGGATGTATAAGGATATGCCAGAGCATATAGGGTGTGTGAGGATATGTCAGGCCATGTAGGGTGTGTGAGGGTATGCCAGGAAATGTAGGGTATGTGATGATATGCCAGGCCATGTAGGGTGTGTCAGGGTATGCCAGACCATGTAGAGTGTGTGAGGATATGTCAGGCCATGTAGGGTGTGTGAAGATATACCAGGCCATATAGGGTGTGTGAGGATATGCCAGGCCATGTAGAGTGTGTGAGGATATGTCGGGCCATGTAGGGTGCGTGAAGATATGCCAGGCCATGTAGGGTGTGTGAAGATATCCGAGGCCTTTTAGGGTGTGTGGGTATATGCTAGGCCATGTAGGGTGCGTGAAGATGTGCCAGACTCTGTAGGGTGAGTAAGGATATGCCAGGCCATGTAGGGTGTGTGAGGATATTCCAGGCCATGTAGGGTGTGTGAGGATATGCCTCGGCATGTAGGGTGTATGTGGATATTCCAGGCCATGTAGGGTGTGTGAGGATATGCTAGGCCATGTAGGTTGTGTTAGGATATGCCAGACCATGTAGGGTGTGTGAAGTTATGCCTAGCTATGTAGGGTATGTTAGGATATGCCAGGCCATGTAGGGTGTGTGAGGATATGCCAGGCCATGTAGGGTGTGTGAGGACATGTCAGACCATGTAGGGTGTGTGAGGATATGCCAGGCCATGTAGGGTGTGTGAGGATATGCCAGGCCATGTAGGGTGTGTGAGGATATGCCAGGTCATGTAGGGTGTGTGAGGACATGTCAGACCATGTAGGGTGTGTGAAGTTATGCCTAGCTATGTAGGGTGTGTTAGGATATGCCAGGCCATGTAGGGTGTGTGAGGATATGCCAGGCCATGTAGGGTGTTTGAGGATATGCCAGACCATGTAGGGTGTTTGAGGATATGCCAAGCCAGATAGGGTGTTTGAGGATATGCTAGGCCATATAGGGAGTGTGAGGATATGCCAGGCCATGTAGGGTGTGTGAGGATATGCCAGGCCATGTAGAGTGTGTAAGAGTATGGAAGGCAATGTAGGGTGTGTGAGGATATGCCAGGCCATGTAGGGTGTGTGAGGATATGTCATGCCATTTAGGGTGTGTGAGGATATGCCAGGCCATTTAGGGTGTGTGAGGATATGCCAGGCCTTATAGGATGTGTGAGGATATGCCAGGCCATGTAGCGTGTGTGAGTATATGCCAGGCCATGTAGGGTGTTTGAGGATATGCCAGACCATGTAGGGTGTTTGAAGATATGCCAAGCCAGATAGGGTGTTTGAGAATATGCTAGGCCATATAGGGAGTGTGAGGATATGCCAGGCCATGTAGGGTGTGTGAGGATATGCCAGGCCATGTAGAGTGTGTAAGAGTATGGAAGGCCATGTAGGGTGTGTGAGGATATGCCAGGCCATGTAGGTTGTGTGAGGATATGCCATGCCATTTAGGGTGTGTGAGGATATGCCAGGCCATTTAGGGTGTGTGAGGATATACCAGACCATGTAGGGTGTGTGAGGATGTGCCAGGCCATGTAGGGTGTGTGAGGATATGCCAGGCCATGTAGGGTGTGTGAGGATGTGCCAGGCGATGTAGGGTGTGTGAGGATATGCCAGGCCATGTAGGGTGTGTGAGGATATGCCAGACTATGTAGGGTGTGTGAGGATGTGCCAGGCCATATAGGGTGTGTGAGGATATGCCAGGCCATATAGGGTGTGTGTGAGGATATGCTAGGCCATGTAGGGTGTGTGAAGATATGCCAGGCCATTTAGGGTGTGTGAGGATATGCCAGGCCATGTAGGGTGTGTGAGGACATGCCAGGCCATGTAGAATGTGTGAGGATATGCCAGGCCATTTAGGGTGTGTGAGGATATGCCAGACCATGTAGGGTGTATGAGGGTATGCCAGGCCATGTAGGGTGTGTGAGGATATGCTAGGCCATGTAGGGTGTGTGAGGATATGCCAGACAATGTAGGGTGTATGAGGACATGCCAGGCCATGTAGTTTGTGTGACGATATGCTAGGCCATGTAGGGTGTGTGAGGATATGCTAGGCCATATAGGGTGTGTGAGGGTATGCCAGGCCATGTAGTTTGTGTGACGATATGCCAGGCCATGTAAGGTGTGTGAGGATATGCTAGGCCATGTAGGGTGTGTGAGGGTATGCCAGGCCATGTAGGGTAAGTTGTACAGGCCCACAGTTCGGCCTCCTCCACCACAGTAGTCAAGGTGTGGTGGGAGGTGGGAGGCCCTGGTCGTGCCGCACAGGAGACTGCCAGGCTCAAGTGTAACAGTACGCTATCATGTTCACCGTAGGTCCTGCTGGCTGGTGGAACAAATTGTTGTCGTTAGTGGAGGACAGCAGTGGTGTAGATGCCCTTGGGGAGCGGAGGTAGGAATCCAGGTCATCATTGGTCATGGGCAGATAGTATTAGGGTCGGGCAGGACATGCACGGATGTCATGCGTCGCCCTGTATTTATTGCTTCCCCCCTCCCCAGCCAGGGGGTGCAGACAGCGGTAGGGAGGCCGGGTGGTTGACAGGAGCATCTGTTGTGTGTGGTACATGCCCCGTGCGCTTGATGATCGTCTCTGGCATGAAATGCATTGTACTGTCTTCCATCAGGCACTGTGATTCATCTTCGTCTTTCTCTGTGCAAGTAATCACATTACTGTGGACATCATCACATGTACTGGTGAATTCACAATCATATCGTCCACTAACACGTGAAAACATACACACACACACACACACACACACACACACACACACACACACACACACACACACACTATTTTTTTTTCCATACATATTCGTCATTTCCCGCGATAGCGAGGTAGCGTTAAGAACAGAGGACTGAGCCTTAGAGGAAATATTTTTTTTGCCCTCCTCCTCTGTTCCTTCTTTTGGAAAAGTAAAAACAGAAGAGGAGGATTTCCAGCCCTCCGCTCCCTCCCCTTTTCTACGACACGCAGGGAATACATGGGAAGTATTCTTTCCCCCCTATCCCCAGGGATATATATATATATATATATATATATATATATATATATATATATATATATATATATATATATATATATACAGAGGTATAAGTTTGTTGAGTATTCCTGGTAAATTATATGGGAGGGTATTGATTGAGAGGGTGAAGGCATGTACAGAGCATCAGATTGGGGAAGAGCAATGTGGTTTCAGAAGTGGTAGAGGATGTGTGGATCAGGTGTTTGCTTTGAAGAATGTATGTGAGAAATACTTAGAAAAGCAAATGGATTTGTATGTAGCATTTATGGATCTGGAGAAGGCATATGATAGAGTTGATAGAGATGCTCTGTGGAAGGTATTAAGAATATATGGTGTGGGAGGAAAGTTGTTAGAAGCAGTGAAAAGTTTTTATCGAGGATGTAAGGCATGTGTACGTGTAGGAAGAGAGGAAAGTGATTGGTTCTCAGTGAATGTAGGTTTGCGGCAGGGGTGTGTGATGTCTCCATGGTTGTTTAATTTGTTTATGGATGGGGTTGTTAGGGAGGTGAATGCAAGAGTTTTGGAAAGAGTGGCAAGTATGAAGTCTGTTGGGGATGAGAGAGCTTGGGAAGTGAGTCAGTTGTTGTTCGCTGATGATACAGCGCTGGTGGCTGATTCATGTGAGAAACTGCAGAAGCTGGTGACTGAGTTTGGTAAAGTGTGTGAAAGAAGAAAGTTAAGAGTAAATGTGAATAAGAGCAAGGTTATTAGGTACAGTAGGGTTGAGGGTCAAGTCAATTGGGAGGTGAGTTTGAATGGAGAAAAACTGGAGGAAGTGAAGTGTTTTAGATATCTGGGAGTGGATCTGGCAGCGGATGGAACCATGGAAGCGGAAGTGGATCATAGGGTGGGGGAGGGGGCGAAAATTCTGGGAGCCTTGAAGAATGTGTGGAAGTCGAGAACATTATCTCGGAAAGCAAAAATGGGTATGTTTGAAGGAATAGTGGTTCCAACAATGTTGTATGGTTGCGAGGCGTGGGCTATGGATAGAGTTGTGCGCAGGAGGATGGATGTGCTGGAAATGAGATGTCTGAGGACAATGTGTGGTGTGAGGTGGTTTGATCGAGTAAGTAACGTAAGGGTAAGAGAGATGTGTGGAAATAAAAAGAGCGTGGTTGAGAGAGCAGAAGAGGGTGTTTTGAAATGGTTTGGGCACATGGAGAGAATGAGTGAGGAAAGATTGACCAAGAGGATATATGTGTCGGAGGTGGAGGGAACGAGGAGAAGAGGGAGACCAAATTGGAGGTGGAAAGATGGAGTGAAAAAGATTTTGTGTGATCGGGGCCTGAACATGCAGGAGGGTGAAAGGAGGGCAAGGAATAGAGTGAATTGGAGCGATGTGGTATACCGAGGTTGACGTGCTGTCAGTGGATTGTATCGGGGCATGTGAAGCGTCTGGGGTAAACCATGGAAAGCTGTGTAGGTATGTATATTTGCGTGTGTGGACGTGTATGTATATACATGTGTATGGGGGTGGGTTGGGCCATTTCTTTCGTCTGTTTCCTTGCGCTACCTCGCAAACGCGGGAGACAGCGACAAAGTATAAAAAAAAAAAAAATATATATATATATATATATATATATATATATATATATATATATAACTGTTTTTCCCAGAGTTGATCGCCATTCCCGTGTTTGGGTGGTAGCGCCAGGAACATGAAGAAAAGGCTATATTAATTCACAACCATTTTCTAGCTATTATGTGAAATGCATCGAAACCACAGCCCTTATTCAAAATCAGGCCCCACACACCATTCCTTAATTTACACCTGCTGTTTCACATACCCTGGTTCAGTCCATTTGACGGCATATCGACCCCTGTATACCACATCGTTCCACTTCACTCTATCTCGTGCTTGCCTTTCACCCATCAGCATGTTCAGGCCCCGATCGCTCAAAATCTTTCTCACGCCATCCTTCCGTCCCTAATTTGGTTTCTCCCTTGTCCATGTTCCTTTCACTTTTGACACATATATCCTCTTTGTCAACCTTTCCTCACCCATTCTCTCCATATGTCCAAACCGTTTCAACACACCTTATACTGCTATCTCAACCATACTCTTTTTTTTCCACACATCTCTCTTACCCTTTCATTACTTACTCGATCAAACCCCCTCACACAACATATTGTCTTCAAACATTTCATTTCCAACACATCCACCCTCATCCGCACGACCTTATGTAGCCCTTGGCTTGCACCCATATATATATATATATATATATATATATATATATATATATATATATATATATATATATATATATATATATGTGTGTGTGTGTGTGTGTGTGTGTGTGTGTGTGTGTGTGTGTGTGTGTGTGTGTGTAGGGGTAATAAGGGAGTAAAGAGACTAGTAATTACTTTAAAATTAATGATGATCATGTAAGATTATCATGGGGGACCATAAGCTATGGTTTACGTAAAACCACTTAATGAGAATATTGATGACCCAACCAGGCCAATGGACTGCCAAGCATACTATGACCATTCGCTTTCTTCGAGGCTAAGGAAAGGCCGCTAATATGTAAATATAATCACAACTGTGGAGATAATGTGGCATGCCTGTTAACGTACCTGCTTATGTAACTAACACATACTAATTCACAATTGTAAGGGAAATTTAGTTAATGCCGTTAAACACTTCAAAACATACTATACACTGTAATTCCTTCCGCACACCATAATACTGACTAGCGGCTCTGCTTAGTCCCTGGTGGTAAAGTTCACTTAAAGGAGCTTCATCTGGTTACACAGGTCCTTAGAATATAATCTTAGGTGTATAGACGACCAGCTGCACGGCCTACGTCCTTGGTACAGCTCACTGTTTCCCTCCCCACACTTCTAGGGTGCTCTGTGGGTCCAGGCTGACACTCGGCCAGGACGGTCAGTCGACATATTTGTCACTCCATCTGAGCCGTGTGAGATCAAAGTCCATGTTACCCTCCCGAGATGAGGTTGTGTGGCCGAGGCTGCCAGGCGCCCTACCCCTGATGATATATATATATATATACATATATATATATATATATATATATATATATATATATATATATATATATATATATATATATATATATATATATATATCGTGTAAAATCGTTATCAATAAGTAATAGTGGTCTCAGAGAGGCCGGAATTTAGTTAACCTGGGAATGGCGAAGGGATCCTTTCTCTGGGTTACCCACAAGCGCGTCAGGCTCACCACCACATCATGGCATGGTTGGAAGTGTGGTGTGGGCTGCGTCAGGCTCACCACCACATCATGGTGTGGTTGGGAGTGTGGTGCGGGCTGCGTCAGGCTCACCACCACATCAGGGTGTGGTAGGGAGTGTGGTGTGGGCTGCGTCAGGCTCACCACCACACCATGGCATGGTTGGGAGTGTGGTGCGGGCTGCGTCAGGCTCACCACCACATGATGGTGTGGTTGGGAGTGTGGTGTGGGCTGCGTCAGGCTCACCACCACATCAGGGTGTGGTAGGGAGTGTGGTGTAGGCTGCGTCAGGCTCACCACCACATCATGGCATGGTTGGGAGTGTGGTGTGGGCTGCGTCAGGCTCACCACCACATCATGGTGTGGTAGGGAGTGTGGTGTGGGCTGCGTCAGGCTCACCACCACACCATGGCATGGTTGGGAGTGTGGTGCGGGCTGCGTCAGGCTCACCACCACATGATGGTGTGGTTGGGAGTGTGGTGTGGGCTGCGTCAGGCTCACCACCACACCATGGCATGGTTGGGAGTGTGGTGCGGGCTGCGTCAGGCTCACCACCACATCATGGTGTGGTTGGGAGTGTGGTGTGGGCTGCGTCAGGCTCACCACCACACCATGGCATGGTTGGGAGTGTGGTGTGGGCTGCGTCAGGCTCACCACCACATCATGGTGTGGTAGGGAGTGTGGTGTGGGCTGCGTCAGGCTCACCACCACATGATGGTGTGGTTGGGAGTGTGGTGTGGGCTGCGTCAGGCTGGCCACATGAACATCAGAAGCTGGGTTGATCCGGATCCCAAATTAGCTTCTCGCGAGATAATGTGAAATATGTTAGCAAAGTCCGGGTCAGTGTTGTATGTAATCATTCACTCTTGGATCAGTTAAGGGAGACGGAAGTCGTGTGCAAGAAGCAGGAGAGAGAGAGAGAGAGAGAGAGAGAGAGAGAGAGAGAGAGAGAGAGAGAGAGAGAGAGAGAGAGAGAGAGAGAGAGGCTATGGAGTAAAAATAATGAGGAAGAAAACATGGAGGAGCGCAACTTAGTTTGAGAGAGACAAGAGAGAGCCGAAACTGATTGAAGTATGATGTTATGCCTGAAGTGTGCGGTTAAGGGCAAAATTCCTTTGCGAGACCAGGCCTTACGTGAAATACGAAAAGGGTTGAAGACATAGAGGAGTAGAAGTGGAAGAGAAAGAGAGATTGATAAGTTTTTTGGAGGCAGTGGAAAATCTGACTTTTAAGATGAGGTCAAACTGTAGTTGGCAGGAAAAATGTGAGACAGTAGAGATCAGAGGTTTGTATTGTTGAGATGGAGACGGACGTCACAGCGACTCACCAATGAATTTCCAACGATCGCATTATGATCATATGATGCGGTGGCTTGTTGAATATTACATGGTCTAGGGCATGGCGGGGGCACACAAACAGCTGGTTCTTAAACGCAGAAACGAGGTTAATAATATCTTCAGAAGAGAGAGGGCAAATGTGGTCAGACTGGGAGAGTTGATAAGGCAAACGGTTGAACTGGACTCTTTCAAGTAAGTACGTAGAGCTAGAAACATTATAGTTAAATAGGTTGATGGTGCCCCCGGTGGGAAATCCTCTCCAAATTTAAGGTTGCAAAGACAGTTGTGATAAGACGAAGGTCGGACAAGAGAATATGAAGCGGATTTGAGAGAAGTGGACGAATTCAATACTGAGTCATCTGCGTATGAGGTTATCTGTTAACGTAAAGAAGAAGGAACGAGAAGGGATAAAGCCAAGAGATATATAATTCGTAATAAGGACAGGTGGAAAGATTGATCTATCCACACACACACACACACACGGAGCTAAACAGCCTAAAGAGACCTGAGAGGAGGAGGAAAGCTTAAAGAAGGGATGTTTGAGACCAAATACAGATGATTCTTATCAGCAGCTTTCGATATATGAAAGTACAGCACAAGACTCCACATTAAGGGTGACCAGACGGGAAAGAATATCGATTCTACATCTCGCTTCCGAAAGACAAACTGGTGATCTGAGAGAATATGAGATCCATGATGGTTAAGGAAATGTGGGTCAAGTATGAAAGTGGAAATCCTGTAAGTCAGGGGAACAAGACGACATTTGAAAAGGTAAGAGCAGTTATCCTTCTCTGAGTTAGGCGGCACCAATGTGCGTTTCAAAGTAGAGGGAAAAATTGATTTTTAAGCAGAAGCAAAAATGGACGAGGAAGCACTCCATCTTGGTACGAGGAAAGATAACACTGGGGACGTGCACCACACTACTAGCAACCTGTGGAGCAACCTCTCTAAAGAGCTGTGCGAAAAGAGGGTATAGTGAGGGCCATAGGATTGACAAGAGGTGAATCAGGGGTTGTGAGAATGTTTGTTAGTCAAATTAGAGTGAGAGAGATACTTAAAAGACTTGCCTTATCATATGGAGAAACAGGTATATTATTTTTTAAGACGAGAAAGTCAAGGTAAGATAGCAGGGCAAAAGCTTTCAGAGTAAGTTTTGGCTGTAGACCAGGAACACCAGCCAGTCATATTTCCTTTGGATTTGGCTTAATGAATGCTGCTCTTTATGAGTAACTTATTTGCAGTGATTTTGGGCGGAGCTCAGAGTTGAATGCGAGTCGGAGGAAGGTCGTATCCAGGTCAGAAACGCCAGGAACTTTTGTCCTTGTGGCTTAAGGATAAGAATGGTTGTACCAAGGGCTGGAATAAGACGTAATCATAGAGGAAGAGGTAATATAAACCTCCATCACCTTAACAATAACGACTACTGTACACTCACCAGAGACAGAAGCATCACCCGAGGACGGGCAATAATCTTCACAAATTGAATATATATATATATATATATATATATATATATATATATATATATATATATATATATATATATATATATATATATATATATGTAGCATTTATGGATCTGGAGAAGGCATATGATAGAGTTGATAGAGATGCTCTGTGGAAGGTATTAAGAATATATGGTGTGGTAGGAAAGTTGTTAGAAGCAGTGAAAAGTTTTTATCGAGGATGTAAGGCATGTGTACGTGTAGGAAGAGAGGAAAGTGATTGGTTCTCAGTGAATGTAGGTTTGCGGCAGGGGTGTGTGATGTCTCCATGGTTGTTTAATTTGTTTATGGATGGGGTTGTTAGGGAGGTAAATGCAAGAGTTTTGGAAAGAGGGGCAAGTATGAAGTCTGTTGGGGATGAGAGAGCTTGGGAAGTGAGTCAGTTGTTGTTCGCTGATGATACAGCGCTGGTGGCTGATTCATGTGAGAAACTGCAGAAGCTGGTGACTGAGTTTGGTAAAGTGTGTGAAAGAAGAAAGTTAAGAGTAAATGTGAATAAGAGCAAGGTTATTAGGTACAGTAGGGTTGAGGGTCAAGTCAATTGGGAGGTGAGTTTGAATGGAGAAAAACTGGAGGAAGTGAAGTGTTTTAGATATCTGGGAGTGGATCTGGCAGCGGATGGAACCATGGAAGCGGAAGTGGATCATAGGGTGGGGGAGGGGGCGAAAATTCTGGGAGCCTTGAAGAATGTGTGGAAGTCGAGAACATTATCTCGGAAAGCAAAAATGGGTATGTTTGAAGGAATAGTGGTTCCAACAATGTTGTATGGTTGCGAGGCGTGGGCTATGGATAGAGTTGTGCGCAGGAGGATGGATGTGCTGGAAATGAGATGTTTGAGGACAATGTGTGGTGTGAGGTGGTTTGATCGAGTGAGTAACGTAAGGGTAAGAGAGATGTGTGGAAATAAAAAGAGCGCGGTTGAGAGAGCAGAAGAGGGTGTTTTGAAGTGGTTTGGGCACATGGAGAGAATGAGTGAGGACAGATTGACCAAGAGGATATATGTGTCGGAGGTGGAGGGAACGAGGAGAAGAGGGAGACCAAATTGGAGGTGGAAAGATGGAGTGAAAAAGATTTTGTGTGATCGGGGCCTGAACATGCAGGAGGGTGAAAGGAGGGCAAGGAATAGAGTGAATTGGAGCGATGTGGTATACCGGGGTTGACGTGCTGTCAGTGGATTGAATCAAGGCATGTGAAGCGTCTGGGGTAAACCATGGAAAGCTGTGTAGGTATGTATATTTGCGTGTGTGGACGTATGTATATACATGTGTATGGGGGGGGGGGTTGGGCCATTTCTTTCGTCTGTTTCCTTGCGCTACCTCGCAAATGCGGCAGACAGCGACAAAGTATAATAAAAAAAAAATAAAAATATATATATATATATATATATGTACACGAATAAAGTGCATATGAACGCGCACCTTCATAGAACATACAAACCTCCAACAGCCAGGATCGAACCTGGGACCCCTGTGCAAGAGGCAGGCATGCTAACGGCTAGGCTATGGGACTGTATAATAGGAAACAACTATTCGAAATACTGAGTACTCGAATACCCTTCGTCTCACAATGGTGAGCAACGGGGTGGGAGCGTTGAAGAATATGTGGAAGGCGAGAACGTTATCTCGGAGAGCAAAAATGGGAATGTTTGAAGGAATAGTGGTTCCAACAAAGTTATATGGTTGCGAGGCGTGGGCTATAGATAGGTTTGTGCGGACGGTGTATCTGTTGGAAATGAGATGTTTGAGGACAATGTGTTGTAAGAGGTGGTTTGATCGATTAAGTAATGAAAGGGCAAGAGAGATGTGTGGTAATAAAAAGAGTGTAGTTGAGAGAGCAGAAGAGGGTGTATTGAAATGGTTTAGTGACTCGGAGAGAATGAGTGAGGAAAGATTGACGAAGAGGATATATGTGTCAGAGGTGGAGGGAACGAGAAGTGGGACACCAAATTGGAGATGGAAAATGGAGTGAAAAAGATTTTGAGTGATCGGGACCTGAACATACAAGAGAATGAAAGGCGTGAAAGGAACAACAAGAGAATGAAAGGCGTGCAAGGAACAGAGTGAATTGGGACAATGTGGTATACCTGGGTGGAAGTGCTGTCAATGGATTGAAGCAGGGCATGTGAAGCGTGTAGGGTAAACCATGGAAAGTTTTGTGGGGCCTGGATGTGGAAAAGGAGCTGTGGTTTCGGTGCATTACACATGACAGCTAGACTGAGTGTGAACTGTTGTGGCCCTTATTGTCTTTTCCTAGTGCTACCTCGCGCGTGCGCGGGGGGAGGGGGTGCCATTTCTTGTGTGGTGGGGTGACGACGAGAATTAATGAAAGCAGCAAGTATGAATATGTGTATATATGTATATGTCCGTGTATGTATATCTATGTATACGTTGAAATGTATATGTATTTATATGTGCGTGTGTGGGCGTTCATGTATATAAATGTATATGTGGGTGGATTGGGCTATTCTTTCCTCTGTTTCTTCGCGCTACCTCGCTAACGTGGGAGACGGTGGTTAAGTATAATAGATATATATATATATATATATATATATATATATATATATATATATATATATATATATATATATATATATATATGTGTGTGTGTGTGTGTGTGTGTGTGTGTGTGTGTGTATTGTCAAATCATGGGTGAGTATGTAGGAGTGAGGCTATCATGTGGTGGACATCATCCGTGCCAGTACTGTGGCTGCGATGGTCTCCACCTGCCATCATTGTTCAGGTTTCCTTCCTCTCACAGAGCTCACAAGTGATCATCATATGTTGAGTCAGAGGTTAAGCCTTTGACATAAGAGTTATCATGGTAGTGAGGAGAGCGTGCATGAGCGTTGTGTGGTACTGTTGATCAGCGAGCCAGGGTTTCATGACTGCAATCAACGATTCATGGAATATTTGTTGGCGGACGGTGATTTATTGCCTTCTTAAGATAATCCAGGACGTGATTGATTAGGAATAAAATGCTGTAAGCCTTTGTTGCGTTCATTTATTTGTAAATCAGTATTAATGTTTATATATTTATACACAAGATTACGTGGTTGTGGAAGTGGCAGTCTTTTGGTAGAGAGCAGTACGGTAACACAGACTCCCTCCACCCTCCTGCACCTGACACTAAGTCCCCAGAAAGAGGGAAATCTTCAGGTAGATAACAACTGGGTTACGAGACGTAGCGGGTTCTTATACACGAAGAAAACTACGATAATCGCCCGCACTAATTGTCTTCGCTAATTACTGTAGTATTAACAATTTTGTAGACACGCAACCTACCGGTCATGCTAAGGCTAAACGTATATCATTGTTCATCCTGGATATTCTAGTGTGTCTGTAACATGTACTCAATGGTAGTGTGGTGGTCAGCGTTACCAGAGCATAATCCTTTGGCCCAGGTTCGATCCTCGATGCGGACAGATGGTACGTGACCCATAATTTGTCTGGTTGGAAGATAACCGGGCACCTGTTTGGGCTGGGGTAAAGCACCACAACTTGTAACTATGGCTCGAATTTCCCTACGGCTGCCCATGTCCAGGAACGTGGCCTTCACCGACAAATGTAATGAGCGTACCAGGGACTGGTACTTTACCGCCATGATAACCTGGGGTCAGGTCATGGTGTGTGTGTGTGTGTACCTAGCCCTCGGCCACTCTGCTATTCATGGCTCCCTTGGCTACTGTGGCAAAAGTTGACCACTTAGTTATTTCTTAAAGATGAGTCGACAGAGGCAGAGGAACTTGGATAGTGTTTTAAAAAGGTCGCCTCAAGAAACAGCCACATTTAGTGCGAGTTTTATTGAGTGGTTTATGTTATGTTAGTAGTGTAGAGAGTCTAGTGTGTGGTGCCCACTACCAGGGGCTTCATCTTGACGCTGGACCCTCACAACGTTGCCATCTGCCTGGGTGTTGGTCAAACAAGTCCGTACACTGTAATTACTCATTTGTACTGCACTGAAAGGGAGATTCACATTCGTGGAGCTCCACTTTTTGAGCATTTTCTGCTATCATATAACTTTTAAGACTTCTCCACGCTTTCAGTTATTCCATTCATCTTATACTGGAAAAGAGCTTCACATTTCTTTAACAAGTTTCGTGCTTAATTTCATATTATGTTCTTTGGTTGTTCTTTGTACATCTCTCGAAAGACTGTCTTCTGTTTACGTCATCAATCTAATTTGAAAACTTAATGGTTGTAATCAGGTCACCGCTCTCCTCTGTCTCCCATGGTTGCCAAATTTAAACCCTCTAGTTTTTCCTCGTAACTCTCTTAATTCTGTTGCCATTTTCGTTGCCCTCCTCTGGACCTTGTCTCTTAGCTATTTGGACTTCTTTGAGTAGAGTGACCAAACTCGAGAAGTATATTCCAGCTTTGGCCAAATGTAGGATGTGACCAGTTCGCTGAATATTATCCTGTCTTATACATGAGTGCAGTTCTGGTATTTAGCAGGAGACAATTTGCCTCCTTTACTGTTCTCCAATTGTCGGACTCAGGCTATAAGTTAGCAAAGATGTCGACCAAGTCCCTTTCACACAGATTCCTGCAGCTTATTTCCTGCTAGATCATGTTCAGACTGAGGCCTTCTTCCACCGTGTCCCATCCTCATTACTTTACAGTTACTCTGGTTTAATTTCATCCGGCCAACTTTTGAGTTTATTTAGGTGTCTTTGTAAGTTGACTCAAGCCTCATTGCTTTTCACTTCTCTCATTACCTTGGCAGCAACCTCATACATATTCACTGAGGATCCCAGTCCTTCTGTTAAATCATTCACAAAGACCAAGAAGAGTAACATGGTCCCAGGACCGGACCCTGTGGCACGCCAGTGATGACCACAGCCCTCTTCGGGAAGGCTCCTCTGAAATGCATCTTTTGTCCCTTTATGGCTTCTTGAAGGCCCACCTTCTTTACCATGTATGGCAGTGTCAAATGCCTTCTGGCAGTCCAGAAAATGACAGTCCACCCAGCCTTCTCTTGTTCACAACAGAGCTCACTCTCTCATAGAAACATTAGAGGTTCGTAACTCTGCCTTACTTTCCCCGACACCATGTTGATCCACGCTTAGATAGGTAGTTTCCCCTCAGCAGAAAGTCATCTGTTTGATTTCTGATGATCTTTTCCAGCATCTTACAGCCAACACCCGTCAGGGAGACTGGTCTGTATGTGTTTGCTTCTTCCTGGTTTCCTTTCATATAGACAGGTTATATTCGTACTGTTCCGTTCTCACGGAACCTTACCTGTTTCCAGCGACAACTGGAACATTTCAAATGGTTTGTCGAGTGTATCAACACATCTTTAGGACGTAAGGAGAAAATTCATGTGAACCGTGAGCCGTATTAGGGTAGACACACTTTAGCATTTTATTTATGTCTTTAGATATGTGAACGCTTTCCAGTACCACCTCCCGGTTCCATCTCACTGGTGTAAGAGCGATATTGTTTTCCCATGTAAAAACACTTTTTGAACTTGTTATTTAGTCTCCCCACCTCTTGTAAGATCATCCTCTGTAATTCATGTATCGTTGTATGTGTGATTCTCCCCTTTGAATCCATTTGCCTGATTAGCTGCTCCTTAACTGACAATTTACTCCTGATGTATTTATGGAAAAGTTTTGGATGCTTCCCCGTGCCTCGCCCACAATATTCTTCTTTGAATTCCTCCTTTCCTCCAGGCTTATCTTGCCACACTCGGTTCACGCTTTCTTTTACCTTATAAATGTTGGCTGGCTGGATTGCTGCCTATATCTCGGTCACAGCACATCGCGGAGCTCCTTTGCTCTCTGGTTTCTTTATCAGAACCACTCCTCCCTCTTTCTCAACGCCCCCTCTGTATCCCTGTGTGTGTGTGTGTGTGTGTGTGTGTGTGTGTGTGTGTGTGTGTGACAGGTGTGGGGTGTGAGGGTGATGGTGGTGGTAACTGAGGCATCGACCTGGCAATTAACACCAAACACTGACTCTCCCTCACCCTGCCTGAGATGATAACCCTGCCTCATGCCTCACCCTGCCTGAGATGATAACCCTGCCTCATGCCTCACCCTGCCTGAGATGATAACCCTGCCTCATGCCTCACCCTGCCTGAGATGATAACCCTGCCTCATGCCTCACCCTGCCTGAGATGATAACCCTGCCTCATGCCTCACCCTGCCTCATGCCTCACCCTGCCTGAGATGATAACCCTGCCTCATGCCTCACCCTGCCTGAGATGATAACCCTGCATCATGCCTCACCCTGGCTGAGATGATAACCCTGCCTCATGCCTCACCCTGCCTGAGATGATAACCCTGCCTCATGCCTCACCCTGCCTGAGATGATAACCCTGCCTCATGCCTCACCCTGTCTGAGATGATAACGCTGCCTCATGCCTCACCCTGCCTGAGATGATAACCCTGCCTCATGCCTCACCCTGCCTCATGCCTCACCCTGGCTGAGATGATAACCCTGCCTCATGCCTCACCCTGCCTGAGATGATAACCCTGCCTCATGCCTCACCCTGCCTCATGCCTCACCCTGGCTGAGATGATAACCCTGCCTCATGCCTCACCCTGCCTGAGATGATAACCCTGCCTCATGCCTCACCCTGCCTGAGATGATAACCCTGCCTCATGCCTCACCCTGCCTGAGATGATAACGCTGCCTCCTGCCTCACCCTGCCTGAGATGATAACCCTGCCTCATGCCTCACCCTGCCTGAGATGATAACCCTGCCTCATGCCTCACCCTGCCTGAGATGATAACCCTGCCTCATGCCTCACCCTGCCTGAGATGATAACCCTGCCTCATGCCTCACCCTGCCTGAGATGATAACCCTGCCTCATGCCTCACCCTGCCTGAGATGATAACCCTGCCTCATGCCTCACCCTGCCTGGGATGATAACCCTGCCTCATGCCTCACCCTGCCTGAGATGATAACCCTTCCTCATGCCTCACCCTGCCTGGGATGATAACCCTGCCTCATGCCTCACCCTGTCTGAGATGATAACCCTGCCTCATGCCTCACCCTGTCTCATGCCTCACCCTGCCTGAGATGATAACCCTGCCTCATGCCTCACCCTGGCTGAGATGATAACCCTGCCTCATGCCTCACCCTGCCTGAGATGATAACCCTGCCTCATGCCTCACCCTGCCTGGGATGATAACCCTGCCTCATGCCTCACCCTGCCTGAGATGATAACCCTGCCTCATGCCTCACATCTGCCGCCTCTGACTCATGCCTTGCACCTGCTTTTACTCATGTTCACCCCAGATGCTAGTCACTCATACTTCAAACCTGAAGCTAATCACTCATACCTCACTCATGCCTCACACCTGCTCTTACTCACTCATCCTCACGCCTAATGCTACTCATTCATGCTTCACACATGTAGCTGCTCACTCATGCCTTACACATGCCGCTAGATAGGTGTGTGTGTGTGTGTGTGTGTGTGTGTGTGTGTGTGTGTGTGTGTGTGTGTGTGTGTGTGTATGCCCTCTCTTTTAACCATTCTCTGGTATGGTACAACTTTTTTCATTTATATGTTGCTGTCCGCATCAGCCATGTCTTCATCCACTCGGTTCTTTTCAAAATGTTAAGGATTCTCTCTCGCAATGAGTGACCATGGCACGAGTGAGTGGACGTTGTGGCTATACTGTCACTAGGTACAGAAGCTGTTGAACACGACACTGGGTTGTGGCTATACTGTCACTAGGTACAGAAGCTGTTGAACACGACACTGGGTTGTGGCTATACTGTCACTAGGTACAGAAGCTGTTGAACACGACACTGGGTTGTGGCTATACTGTCACTAGGTACAGAAGCTGTTGAACACGACACTGGGTTGTGGCTATACTGCCACTAGGTACAGAAGCTGTTGAACACGACACTGGGTTGTGGCTATACTGTCACTAGGTACAGAAGCTGTTGAACACGACACTGGGTTGTGGCTATACTGCCACTAGGTACAGAAGCTGTTGAACACGACACTGGGTTGTGGCTATACTGTCACTAGGTACAGAAGCTGTTGAACACGACACTGGGTTGTGGCTATACTGTCACTAGGTACAGAAGCTGTTGAACACGACACTGGGTTGTGGCTATACTGTCACTAGGTACAGAAGCTGTTGAACACGACACTGGGTTGTGGCTATACTGCCACTAGGTACAGAAGCTGTTGAACACGACACTGGGTTGTGGCTATACTGTCACTAGGTACAGAAGCTGTTGAACACGACACTGGGTTGTGGCTATACTGCCACTAGGTACAGAAGCTGTTGAACACGACACTGGGTTGTGGCTATACTGTCACTAGGTACAGAAGCTGTTGAACACGACACTGGGTTGTGGCTATACTGCCACTAGGTACAGAAGCTGTTGAACACGACACTGGGTTGTGGCTATACTGTCACTAGGTACAGAAGCTGTTGAACACGACACTGGGTTGTGGCTATACTGTCACTAGGTACAGAAGCTGTTGAACACGACACTGGGTTGTGGCTATACTGCCACTAGGTACAGAAGCTGTTGAACACGACACTGGGTTGTGGCTATACTGTCACTAGGTACAGAAGCTGTTGAACACGACACTGGGTTGTGGCTATACTGCCACTAGGTACAGAAGCTGTTGAACACGACACTGGGTTGTGGCTATACTGCCACTAGGTACAGAAGCTGTTGAACACGACACTGGGTTGTGGCTATACTGTCACTAGGTACAGAAGCTGTTGAACACGACACTGGGTTGTGGCTATACTGCCACTAGGTACAGAAGCTGTTGAACACGACACTGGGTTGTGGCTATACTGTCACTAGGTACAGAAGCTGTTGAACACGACACTGGGTTGTGGCTATACTGCCACTAGGTACAGAAGCTGTTGAACACGACACTGGGTTGTGGCTATACTGCCACTAGGTACAGAAGCTGTTGAACACGACACTGGGTTGTGGCTATACTGTCACTAGGTACAGAAGCTGTTGAACACGACACTGGGTTGTGGCTATACTGCCACTAGGTACAGAAGCTGTTGAACACGACACTGGGTTGTGGCTATACTGCCACTAGGTACAGAAGCTGTTGAACACGACACTGGGTTGTGGCTATACTGTCACTAGGTACAGAAGCTGTTGAACACGACACTGGGTTGTGGCTATACTGCCACTAGGTACAGAAGCTGTTGAACACGACACTGGGTTGTGGCTATACTGTCACTAGGTACAGAAGCTGTTGAACACGACACTGGGTTGTGGCTATACTGTCACTAGGTACAAAGCTGTTGAACACGACACTGGGTTGTGGCTATACTGTCACTAGGTACAAAGCTGTTGAACACGACACTGGGTTGTGGCTATACTGCCACTAGGTACAGAAGCTGTTGAACACGACACTGGGTTGTGGCTATACTGTCACTAGGTACAAAGCTGTTGAACACGACACTGGGTACTGCCACTAGGTACAAAGCTGTTGAACACGACACTGGGTACTGCTACTAGGTACAGAAGCTGTTGAACACGACACTGGGTACTGCCACTAGGTACAGAAGCTGTTGAACACGACACTGGGTACTGCCACTAGGTACAGAAGCTGTTGAACACGACACTGGGTACTGCCACTAGGTACAGAAGCTGTTGAACACGACACTGGGTACTGCCACTAGGTACAGAAGCTGTTGAACACGACACTGGGTACTGCCACTAGGTACAGAAGCTGTTGAACACGACACTGGGTACTGCCACTAGGTACAGAAGCTGTTGAACACGACACTGGGTACTGCCACTAGGTACAGAAGCTGTTGAACACGACACTGGGTACTGCCACTAGGTACAGAAGCTGTTGAACACGACACTGGGTACTGCCACTAGGTACAGAAGCTGTTGAACACGACACTGGGTACTGCCACTAGGTACAGAAGCTGTTGAACACGACACTGGGTACTGCCACTAGGTACAGAAGCTGTTGAACACGACACTGGGTACTGCCACTAGGTACAGAAGCTGTTGAACACGACACTGGGTTTTTAGTTAAACGTAAAAGTTGTCATCAGGAAGGTACGTACACATCCCTTGTGAGCAAGACGTGTGTGAGGTACACACGGGGGGATCCATTTTCTCTCTCGGTTCAGTGTGTCATGTAGAACATATGCGGGTCGTGATGATAACAAGATCACTTTGATACATGCTTGAGTTATGCTACTGTTCGTGGTGGCTTAGTTGACGATGATGATATGACCCTTACGAAGTGGGTGGGGAGAGATGTGGACACACACTAGAACATTGTCTCACATTATTAAGAGATCGAATCTTTGAAGGATACAGCTAAATGAACTCTACAAGAAATGACGGATCATCTGACTGTAAACACTACCGTAACGATATAAGATTATGTATTGAACCAAGTTTGTTACGTATTATAATGATATGCTTCATTGGCGTCAGAAGAAGTCCCTGTGTGACCTTTATAATCGTTATTGTGGTGTCGCTCACATGGTCGCCACAATGAACCAGCCGCAGGTAATAGCACAATCAGAAACCAGTGCTGCCACCTGCAGGTCTCTACTGTAGTACTAGGCAGTCACCTTCACCTAACTGAAGATCTGTGAACATATCTCCACTACACATTCTGTCCAGTTTGTGGTTCTTGTCTTTGGTAACTTGTATTGTGCTGTGTTTACTGCACCAGCAGGAGGAGGAGTAGCCCCACTATAGCAGCACCTGACACTGGCACCAGTGAGGTGTATTTCCGGCATTCAGCCAGTACACATAACCTCCAGTGTTGCACATGTAGATATTTGAGGTGTAGCCATTATTTCATATGTTCAAGAGCTTCACCTGGGATGGTTAACGTCTTGTTGACGACGAGTGTTATGATGTGTGTGTGTGTCGGGTTGGTAACTCTGGAGGGCAGGAGGTTAGGTTGTGTTAGCTAGGGAGTGGGTGCTGTTAGCTGGGGAGTGGGTAGTGTTAGCCGGGGAGTGGGTGCTGTTAGCTGGGGAGTGGGTAGTGTTAGCCGGGGAGTGGGTGGTGTTAGCCGGGGAGTGGGTAGTGTTAGCCGGGGAGTGGGTAGTGTTAGCCGGGGAGTGGGTAGTGTTAGCTGGGGAGTGGGTAGTGTTAGCCGGGGAGTGGGTAGTGTTAGCCGGGGAGTGGGTGTTGTTAGCCGGGGAGTGGGTGTTGTTAGCTGGGGAGTGGGTTGTGTTAGCCGGGGAGTGGGTGCTGTTAGCTGGGGAGTGGGTAGTGTTAGCCGGGGAGTGGGTGGTGTTAGCCGGGGAGTGGGTAGTGTTAGCCGGGGAGTGGGTAGTGTTAGCCGGGGAGTGGGTAGTGTTAGCTGGGGAGTGGGTAGTGTTAGCCGGGGAGTGGGTAGTGTTAGCCGGGGAGTGGGTGTTGTTAGCCGGGGAGTGGGTGTTGTTAGCTGGGGAGTGGGTTGTGTTAGCCGGGGAGTGGGTAGTGTTAGCCGGGGAGTGGGTGTTGTTAGCCGGGGAGTGGGTGTTGTTAGCTGGGGAGTGGGTGCTGTTAGCCGGGGAGTGGGTAGTGTTAGCCGGGGAGTGGGTAGTGTTAGCCGGGGAGTGGGTAGTGTTAGCCGGGGAGTGGGTGTTGTTAGCTGGGGAGTGGGTGCTGTTAGCCGGGGAGTGGGTAGTGTTAGCCGGGGAGTGGGTGTTGTTAGCTGGGGAGTGGGTAGTGTTAGCCGGGGAGTGGGTGTTGTTAGCTGGGGAGTGGGTAGTGTTAGCCGGGGAGTGGGTAGTGTTAGCCGGGGAGTGGGTAGTGTTAGCTGGGGAGTGGGTAGTGTTAACCGGGGAGTGGGTGTTGTTAGCTGGGAAGTGGGTTGTGTTAGCCGGGGAGTGGGTGCTGTTAGCTGGGGAGTGGGTAGTGTTAGCCGGGGAGTGGGTAGTGTTAGCTGGGGAGTGGGTAGTGTTAGCCGGGGAGTGGGTGTTGTTAGCTGGGGAGTGGGTTGTGTTAGCCGGGGAGTGGGTAGTGTTAGCTGGGGAGTGGGTTGTGTTAGCCGGGGAGTGGGTTGTGTTAGCCGGGGAGTGGGTTGTGTTAGCCGGGAGTGGGTGTTGTTAGCTGGGGAGTGGGTGCTGTTAGCTGGGGAGTGGGTAGTGTTAGCCGGGGAGTGGGTAGTGTTAGCCGGGGAGTGGGTGTTGTTAGCTGGGGAGTGGGTAGTGTTAGCCGGGGAGTGGGTAGTGTTAGCTGGGGAGTGGGTTGTGTTAGCCGGGGAGTGGGTGTTGTTAGCTGGGGAGTGGGTGCTGTTAGCTGGGGAGTGGGTAGTGTTAGCCGGGGAGTGGGTAGTGTTAGCCGGGGAGTGGGTAGTGTTAGCTGGGGAGTGGGTGCTGTTAGCAGGGGAGTGGGTGCTGTTAGCCGGGGAGTGGGTTGTGTTAGCCGGGGAGTGGGTTGTGTCAGCCGGGGAGTGGGTTGTGTTAGCCGGGGAGTGGGTAGTGTTAGCTGGGGAGTGGGTAGTGTTAGCTGGGGAGTTGGTAGTGTTAGCTGGGGAGTGGGTAGTGTTAGCTGGGGAGTGGGTTGTGTTAGCCGGGGAGTGGGTTGTGTTAGCCGGGGAGTGGGTTGTGTTAGCCGGGGAGTGGGTTGTGTTAGCCGGGGAGTGGGTAGTGTTAACCGGGGAGTGGGTTGTGTTAGCCGGGGAGTGGGTTGTGTTAGCCGGGGAGTGGGTAGTGTTAGCCGGGGAGTGGGTTGTGTTAGCCGGGGAGTGGGTAGTGTTAGCCGGGGAGTGGGTTGTGTTAGCCGGGGAGTGGGTTGTGTTAGCTGGGGAGTGGGTAGTGTTAGCTGGGGAGTGGGTTGTGTTAGCCGGGAGTGGGTTGTGTTAGCCGGGGAGTGGGTAGTGTTAGCCGGGGAGTGGGTTGTGTTAGCTGGGGAGTGGGCGGCACCAACTGTGTCTGGCCTTGACTCGTGAGTCATGAGTCAGGGGTTGTATAATGACATCATTTGCTTCATCAGGTGGAACGCGACAACCATTGTTTTTTTGTTGTTATTGTGTGACTTTTTATCAACATGTGGGTAAAGTTGAGGTAACAAAGACACGGTACGACTGTTATGGTTGCTGTGCTCCCGTACCGCCAGAGGTACAGTACTGGAAGACACAGTACGACTGTTATGGTTGCTGTGCTCCCGTACCGCCAGAGGTACAGTACTGGAAGACACAGTACGCCTGTTATGGTTGCTGTGCTCCCGTATGGCCAGAGGTACAGTACTGGACGCTAGTGCCAACGACTGTTTGATGGCGAGCACAGCGGTGGGTACCATCGGTATGATGCTGTAGACTCTCAACCGGCCGGAATGGTCGCGAATGCCTCGGGTTAACATGGAGTAAAGGAGAGTGTGTGACTGTAGTGGGAGAGTATGGGACGGGGACCCAGGGTCATGTACCAGTTACTCCACTAACTGCCACCTCCCAGTCATGTCTTAGGCTTGATCTCATCAGACGGGGAAGACATTGGAATTATTTTTTATAGGATCGACATGGATCATACAACGCGTGCCCCAGTTATGACCATATGGGCTAAAGAGGATTAAATGGTATTAACAAAAGAATGAAGAAAGTAATTAGAGTTTCTCATGCGTTTATAGACGTGTCTATCAATGGTAGAAAGGTTATAGGAAGACGAGAAGATGACAGAGAAGTCCTCAGCTTCAGTGCTCGATAAAATGAAGGGATATCATGATAGTCAATCGTCGTAGGGCCAGCCTGATCACAGAAACTGTGGGAGGCAGCAGCCAGACGCATGCTACGGGTCCAACCCTCGGTGGCAGACACACGGAAATAGCTCGCGACATCAGTGACCGAAATGATATCTATAGAACAGGGAGAGAGGAGCAACATCACGGAAAAGAAACGGAAAGCGATTGTTCGAGAGATGGTACCTGGAGAGTTACTTAGAGGAAAGGCTTTGGGTTCCATTATTCTTGATATAGAAGTGGAAGAATATCCCCATAACTATATACTTACATATTTAGTGCCCGCTCACACAAATACTTACGTATCGCCGCCATCTTTTAGGAAGCAGATTTTGTGATCGTTATGTTGGGGTTTGCTGGATAGAGTAAGAATAAGGTTATAGCCAACATGGTAATGTTGTGATAGAGTAAGAATATGGTTATAGCCAACATGGTAATATTGTGATAGAGTAAGAATATGGTTATAGCCAACATGGTAATGTTGTGATAGAGTAAGAATATGGTTATAGCCAACATGGTAATGTTGTGATGGAGTAAGAATATGGTTATAGCCAACATGGTAATGTTGTGATGGCTTGAAATTGAAGAGTTGGCCACGAATGAGAGATATTGGGAAACTATCCGTTTTAGCACCGTTGAATTTAGAGAAGGTATTGTCTCCATATTCTGAAGCGCTGCTCAGGCCCAAATCAAGAGAGGAAATCTGTTCGTTGTGAGAATAAGTATTAGAGTAGGGTGGAGGAGAAGAATGGAATCATCAACGTAAGGCCAAATAGAAGTTAGAGATGAATCATTCATGGAGAGGAGAAACAGTAGACACTATGACGGAACCCTGAGGAACGGACGCCACTGTTGATAGCATAAACAAGGGGAACAAATAAAGGTAAGGAACAAAGAAATGAAAAAAAAAACATAAGGACGTTTTGTCAAATGCGTTGAAGATGTCACGAGTCACAAACAAAAGATCCATCAAGATCCTTGAGAGAGGAAGACCAGAGATAGTTGAGTTACAATATCTGTGAAGGTACTTCACCACTAGACCGGACACCCAAAGAAGAAAATTGAATTATAGATGTTTGAAAGTGTGAAAGTTTCAAAGACTTTGCAGACAGCAGCAGTGAGAGCGGTGGAGTCAATAGCTGGAGGGGATAGAATGGTCTCCTTTCTTAGGGATGCTCTGCACCAAGTCATGCTCCCAAGAGGAAGAAAAAGTTCCAGTTTTTAGACACGAGATGGGCGAGCAAGGATCAGAGCTGTCTCAAAGGTGCGCCGTCATGTTATTCAAGGTTATGTTCCTTCTGGGAATACACCTTGCTCACCTGAAGCTGGGGAAGTATTCGGACGACCATTGGGAAGAGAAAATATAGAGGACATAGGTTCATTGGGAAAGCTGGAGACTGACATCATGGCCAGTGAAGCAGTATGGCTGTACAGGACGACCATGAGAGACAATACAGTATGTGGTCAGGTTGCTGCTCTGGTGGGAATGGAAACGCTGCTTCATGATTACTGAAGTAAGTCGGATGTTGTAAGACGTGAAGTGACGTTCACCTGTGCAGAGCATCATCCCTCATGTTAGTGGCCACCAGACTAACATGGTGTTGTGGTTGTGGTGTTGTACTGCGTGTTGTGGTAATGTGTTGCGTGTGGAGTCCCTTCCGTTGACGTGTTGTTATTGTGTTGGTGTACTGCGTGTTGTGATGATGTGTTGCATGTGGAGTCCCTCTCGTTGATGTGTTGTTATTCTGATGGTGTACTGCGTGTTGTGATGATGTGTTGCGTGTGGAGTCCCTTCCGTTGACGTGTTGTTATTCTGATGGTGTACTGCGTGTTGTGATGATGTGTTGCGTGTGGAGTCCCTTCCGTTGATGTGTTGTGGTCACGTGATGTCCTTACCATAGCCTCACAGATCACTCTACCTACACTGGTGCAGTAAATCATGTGTTCCTTTACTCATCCATTATCTTCAACTCCTTTGCCGTTCTCGTGTGATAGTCCCGTGCCTGCAAGCTCTCCAGCACACACATCCCTTCTGCTTTACTGTCCTCTCATGTAACGGCTGACCCATGCATTCGAAACATATCCAGTGTGCTAAAGTGAAGCCTGGTCTCCTCTGTCATGTAAAGCGCGTCTTCATGCTAAACTTGCTCCGGATATTTTTGTTACACATATTGAAGCACATCTTGAAATTGTTGTGTGTGTGTGTGTGTGTACATGTTTATGATTACCGAATTATAAACGGTCATTCACATGTGGTCGAAGCTTCGAATTAAGACCAAACAGGTCTTTGAGACTTGATGAACCCATCGAAAATTGATCTCGTTTTGTTTTGTGTACAGTTTGAAGATAACGTAAAAAGCAAAACCAAATCTGTAATTTTCATATGTGTAAAGAAGGGGTTATTACCGATAATGATATTGTTGGGATGAAAATACTATGACATTTACAGAGATTACGAGTTAAACTGTATAATTTAGTCTCGTAGTTTAGGTGAGGGAACGAGGCCGCTGTCAACCGCTGGGACCGACTTCCTTCCGCCACCTCACTCCTGCCAACACACACACGGTGCCCCAGCGAGAGTTGTGTGTGAGCAGTCTGAAACTATCTTATACTGACGAGAAGTTCACCTCAGGACTTGGTGAACCGTCTCAAGCTGCCTTGGGGGGAACAGTCACCTGTTGTGTCTCATTTAGGAAACAGACTGCACCTGCAGATTACGTAATGAAGGTTCAGACTGCAAAGTACTTAGCGAAGCCACACTTGCCTTAGAGTTGGTGAGAGTATGCAAGGCGAGTGCCAGCGTTGCCTTACGGGCATTGGATTTCCGTCCTGGTATCCAATAAGCCGTCCAGCATCCAGGTGTGTCCGTTGACCATGGTTACGTGTACAGCTGTACTGATCCACAGCGCAGGTGTGTCAGGCCGTCCTCCGCTGGTGTGAAAATTAGTCAGTGTTTATACTTGATGGAGACCTGATGATGCATGTGTGATGTGATGTGATCATCCACATGTGTCTGTATGATGTCTGTGTTCATTATGATCGTTATCAATATTCATGCTGTAATACTGACCATCTCTGTCTACGGTGAGGTTACTCCATCTGTTTGGTGAGAGCATGATCCATTGGTACAATCTTGAACTATTTTATATATATATATATATATATATATATATATATATATATATATATATATATATATATATATATATATATATATATTTCATACTATTCGCAATGTCCCGCGTTAGCGGGGCAGCGTTAGGAACAGAGGACTGGGCCTTTGAGAGAATATCCTCACCTGGCCCCCTTCTCTGTTCCTTCTTTTGGAAAAAAAAAGATAAAAGAAGACGAGAGGGGAGGATTTTCAGCCACCCACTCCCTCCCCTTTTAGTCGACTTCTACGACACACAGGGAATGCGTGGGAAGTATTCTTTCTTCCCTATCCCCAGGGATTATATATATATATATATATATATATATATATATATATATATATATATATATATATATATATATATATATATATATATTCCATCTATCATCATGCGTGTATCTGTCATGCATTATGTTGGTCCGTGTGTGTGTTTGTCATGCATTATGATGGTCCATGTGTGCGTGTATGTCATGTATTATAAGGGTCCATGTGTGTATCTGTCATACATTATGCAGGTTCATGTGTGTATCTCATGCATTATGCTGGTCCATGTGTGCGTGTCTCTCATGTATTATGAGGGTCCATGTGTGTATCTGTCATGCATTATGCTGGTTCATGTGTGTATCTCATGCATTATGCTGGTCCATGTGTGCGTGTCTCTCATGTATTATGAGGGTCCATGTGTGTATCTGTCATGCATTATGCAGGTTCATGTGTGTATCTCATGCATTATGCTGGTCCATGTGTGTATAGTGTGGTTGTAGTAGATTCGTGTGTCATAATGGTGATCCATCAGTGTTTGGCATAATATTCCTTCTCTTTTTTCATATATTTTTGTTGTATCTTCATCTCGTATGGTCATGGTCCATATACATGTTATATTGGTCCATCACTGTCAGATGTGATGGTGGTCCATCTGTTCCAGCTCTGATGTTGGGACATTTATGTCCGATAAATTGGGATAAATGATGGTTTATGAACGTACGAATTGACGATAGTTCATTTGCGTGTATTGCATTGCTGTCTAGTGCGGTGTTGAACCATCTGTGTCTGGTGTGGTGTTGATCCATCTGTGTCTGGTGTGGTGTTGATCCATCTGTGTCTGGTGTGGTGTTGATCCATCTGTGTCTGGTGTGGTGTTGAACCATATGTCTGGTGTGGTGTTGAACCATATGTCTGGTGTGGTGTTGATCCATCTGTGTTTGGTGTGGTGTTGAACCATCTGTGTCTGGTGTGGTGTTGAACCATATGTCTGGTGTGGTGTTGATCCATCTGTGTCAGGTGTGGTGTTGATCCATCTGTGTCTGGTGTGGTGTTGATCCATCTGTGTCTGGTGTGTTGTTGGAGCATCTGTGTCTGGTGTGGTGTTGGTCCATCTGTGTCTGGTGTGGTGTTGGTCCATCTGTGTCTGGTGTGGTGTTGGTCCATCTGTGTCTGGTGTGGTGTTGGTCCATCTGTGTCTGGTGTGGTGTTGATCCATCTGTGTCTGGTGTGGTGTTGGTCCATCTGTGTCTGGTGTGTTGTTGGAGCATCTGTGTCTGGTGTGTTGTTGGAGCATCTGTGTCTGGTGTGGTGTTGATCCATCTGTGTCTGGTGTGGTGTTGAACCATATGTCTGGTGTGGTGTTGATCCATCTGTGTCAGGTGTGGTGTTGATCCATCTGTGTCTGGTGTGGTGTTGATCCATCTGTGTCTGGTGTGTTGTTGGAGCATCTGTGTCTGGTGTGGTGTTGGTCCATCTGTGTCTGGTGTGGTGTTGATCCATCTGTGTTTGGTGTGGTGTTGAACCATCTGTGTCTGGTGTGGTGTTGAACCATATGTCTGGTGTGGTGTTGATCCATCTGTGTCAGGTGTGGTGTTGATCCATCTGTGTCTGGTGTGGTGTTGATCCATCTGTGTCTGGTGTGGTGTTGGAGCATCTGTGTCTGGTGTGGTGTTGGTCCATCTGTGTCTGGTGTGGTGTTGGTCCATCTGTGTCTGGTGTGGTGTTGGTCCATCTGTGTCTGGTGTGGTGTTGGTCCATCTGTGTCTGGTGTGGTGTTGATCCATCTGTGTCTGGTGTGTTGTTGGAGCATCTGTGTCTGGTGTGGTGTTGGTCCATCTGTGTCTGGTGTGGTGTTGATCCATCTGTGTCTGATGTGTTGTTGGAGCATCTGTGTCTGGTGTGGTGTTGGTCCATCTGTGTCTGGTGTGGTGTTGATTCATCTGTGTCTGGTGTGGTGTTGGAGCATCTGTGTCTGGTGTGTTGTTGGTCCATCTGTGTCTAGTGTGGTGTTGATCCATCTGTGTCTGGTGTGGTGTTGATCCATCTGTGTCTGGTGTGGTGTTGGTCCATCTGTGTCTGGTGTGGTGTTGATCCACCTGTGTCTGGTGTGGTGTTGGAGCATCTGTGTCTGGGGTGTGGCGTTGATCCATCTGTGTTTGGTGTGGTGTTGGTCCATCTATGTCTGGTGTGTTGTTGGAGCATCTGTGTTTGGTGTGGTGTTGGTCCATCTGTGTCTGGTGTGTTGTTGGAGCATCTGTGTCTGGTGTGGTGTTGGTCCATCTGTGTCTGGTGTGGTGTTGATCCATCTGTGTCTGGTGTGGTGTTGGTCCATCTGTGTCTGGTGTGGTGTTGATCCATCTGTGTTTGGTGTGGTGTTGATCCATCTGTGTCTGGTGTGGTGTTGGTCCATCTGTGTCTGGTGTGGTGTTGATCCATCTGTGTTTGGTGTGGTGTTGGTCCATCTGTGTCTGGTGTGGTGTTGATCCATCTGTGTCTGGTGTGGTGTTGATCCATTATGTCTGGTGTGGTGTTGGTCCATCTGTGTCTGGTGTGGTGTTGGTCCATCTGTGTCTGGTGTGGTGTTGATCCATCTGTGTCTGGTGTGGTGTTGGTCCATCTGTGTCTGGTGTGGTGTTGATCCATCTGTGTCTGGTGTGGTGTTGATCCATCTGTGTCTGGTGTGGTGTTGATCCATCTGTGTCTGGTGTGGTGTTGATCCATCTGTGTCTGGTGTGGTGTTGATCCATCTGTGTCTGGTGTGGTGTTGATCCATCTGTGTCTGGTGTGGTGTTGATCCATCTGTGTCTGGTGTGTTGTTGATCCATCTGTGTCTGGTGTGGTGTTGATCCATCTGTGTCTGGTGTGGTGTTGATCCATCTGTGTCTGGTGTGGTGTTGATCCATCTGTGTCTGGTGTGGTGTTGATCCATCTGTGTCTGGTGTGGTGTTGATCCATCTGTGTCTGGTGTGGTGTTGATCCATCTGTGTCTGGTGTGGTGTTGATCCATCTGTGTCTGGTGTGTTGTTGGAGCATCTGTGTCTGGTGTGGTGTTGGTCCATCTGTGTCTGGTGTGGTGTTGATCCATCTGTGTCTGGTGTGGTGTTGATCCATCTGTGTCTGGTGTGGTGTTGGTCCATCTGTGTCTGGTGTGGTGTTGATCCATCTGTGTCTGGTGTGGTGTTGATCCATCTGTGTCTGGTGTGGTGTTGGTCCATCTGTTTATATATGACCAGCTGTGGTGACCAGGAGGTTAACGAGTGAACTAAAGAGTTAATCCAGACATTTTGGTGTTGTTATCAAGTTTTAGTTCGTGCTGTGGTTATGGTGGGTGGGTGGACGTGTCTGCCCCGGCTGCGTACTGGTGTCATCACGTAGTGTCATATAAGATGATGCGTTGAATTGTAACGGTACGACTCTTGGACGCGACGTTTAACGCAGCCATACCCATGGGGTGTACTGTTGACCTGAAGGGTCGTATCGTCGTGCTCAAGGGTCCTATCGTTTTGCTGAAGGGCCGTATCGTTATGCTGAAGGGTCGTATTTTCGTGTTCAGGGGTCGTATCGCCGTGCTGAGGTATAGCATCTTCATGCTGAAGGGTCGTATCGTCGTGCTTAAGGATCGTATCTTTGTGCTTCAAGGGTCATACCTTCGTGCTCAAGGGTGATAACTTTGTACTCAAGGGTCGTACCTTCGTTTCGTGCTCAAGGGTGGTATGGTCGCGCTTATTTTCGACAAATCCAAGTCTGAATGTTTCTTGTGAAGTGAGGTGGGTAGTGAGGGGGGTCAGGACTGGGGTCAGCCGGGTCGTCAGGGGTAATGATCAAGTCGTACCTGTTTACTGGCATTTCCTGGGCTGTTACTCTACAGGAGGGGAGGCCGGGGACCTGCTCTGTAGCAACACTGTTGTAGTGGTCGAGCGGTGAACTAGTGTGGTCAGCTGGAAGTGGACATTTTTATATTGTCAACCGTAAGGCGGAAGGATGGCCTGAGCCACACCCTCTGATGATAGTCCACCGTGAGCCAGCATGACAAAGCTGATGTTTTAACCAAACTTGCACTTAGTGAAGGTGATGTTGAAAGCAGCATTGGTTGTCAATTAGAAGCCTCAAAATTGTAATTAGAAAGGAAGCACGAAGACGACTTCAGGTAAACATAAGTAGAAACATTTTTCATCACAGTGAAATGTGTAAAGTAAAACATGTGTATGGAGAAAGTAATAAGATCAGATTACATGATGTTGTAACTGCCAGACTAAGGCTAGGCTATAGGTACTGTTGGCGCTTTGGCCTAACTGGAGATGTTAAGCGTGGGAATTGTAAAGTTTGTGGTCAAAAATTTGGATACCAACTAGAACACTATGTCTTAGAATGTGAAGAAATAGAGCCTTCTAGGGATAGATTTGAACCAACCCTGCAAGAAATGTCACAACACCTTATTGTTAATAACAAGATACCTGAAATTTGAAGTTTGTGTCCACTTTTTGCATTTAGTAGGTAAAACTTACCATATGAAACTATGTGATGTGTGTACGAAAATATCAGTTATGAATTGTAACATCGTGAGTCATATCAAACCACTGGGCTCTGACGAAGACCCATTGTGGCCTCTGTAATCCTTTCTCGCTACCGCTCACAGGATGAGCATGGGCGGCACAATGAAGTTCTGGTGTTGCCGGCTCAAATCAATCAGTTGAAACCAGGTTATCGGCAGGAGGCTGGACCAGGATCACGAGCCGTACACAGAACCAGGCTATCGTCAGAAAGTTGGGCCAGGAACACGGGCTACACTGACACCTGTGTTATGAATATATTACTGTCATGACTCTAATGATGAGCTTTATCTTCCGTACGTATGGCTGTATTGATCATCCACGTCCAGCATTTAACACAGTTGTATGTTATATAAGACGTGAACCTTATGAGGCATAGGTGGCACGACGCTGCCTTGGATGGTGACGTGAAGTAGAGACTCGTGAGAGGGTCCAGTAATATGCTTTGTGCGTGACAGTGTCAGAGAACCCCCCCCCCCCCCCACCCCCTCCCTGTGGCCTCAAATCAGCACATGACCAACTCATCTCCTCTGCAACATCTCCGTGGTATGGCATGTTATGGACGCATTTCTTTTATTGCAGAGGTTGCATTCAGATATTGGTTCCGACATTCGTATTTCCCCCACACAGTCTGATGGTACGTAATCAGACGCTCGTAATGAGCAGTTTCAGGGACGAGAGAAGTCTTCCTCCAGAGGACCTGGCATCCGTCTAGCACGTGAAACGTGCGCTCAAGTTAGCATGTACCTTCCTGGGTCATGGTTAACATGCCATCACTGTCAGACTGCTCCACGCAGATTACATACGTCCCAGCTGATATCTGAAGGCACCGCACCTGCTGTAATACACAAAAGTAATGTATTTTGCCATAATTCAGGGAAACCCAAGAAAGGTTATTATGCTCAGGGACGGAGGTGGAGGCCAGAGTCGTTAGTAAAGCTGGATTTTATTGTATCAGACCACACGGGCAACTGAGGCTCTAATCAAGGCTATCTCAACGCTATATATATATATATATATATATATATATATATATATATATATATATATACCCTAGTTTGAGCCGAGTACCCCTGTTATCGATCAACCTCAAGGGTTTAGATGAACAGCTGGGTTGACTGTAAGCCGACTGCTACAACAAGGATTCGAATCCATGCGCTCGACCTGGGCGGCCCATAAATGCGCCCTGATGATGAACGCTAACCGCTACACCACGGAAGTCCACGGAAGCATGTTGTACAGTTCCATATCTTGACAACGTTAAAACATCTTCAGGAATTAGTGTGGTTCACTTGTTACGTTTTAGTTGTTTTACGTATATTGTTTTGACATATGTCATCAACGTTCATAGTATGATGTGTGAACCGTCAAAGTGTGACTGAGGGTACACCACACCACACATCTGGGTGTAGCACCCTGGGTCTGCTGCACCACACATCTGGGTGTAGCAGCCTGGGTCTGCTGCACCACACATCTGGGTGTAGCAGCCTGGTCTGCTGCACCACACCACACATCTGGGTGTAGCACCCTGGGTCTGCTGCACCACACCACACATCTGGGTGTAGCAGCCTGGTCTGCTGCACCACACCACACATCTGGGTGTAGCAGCCTGGGTCTGCTGCACCACACCACACATCTGGGTGTAGCACCCTGGGTCTGCTGCACCACACCACACATCTGGGTGTAGTAGCCTGGGTCTGCAGCACCACACATCTGGGTGTAGCAGCCTGGGTCTGCTGCACCACACCACACATCTGGGTGTAGCAGCCTGGGTCTGCTGCACCACACCACACATCTGGGTGTAGCAGCCTGGTCTGCAGCACCACACATCTGGGTGTAGCACCCTGGGTCTGCTGCACCACACCACACATCTGGGTGTAGCACCCTGGGTCTGCTGCACCACACCACACATCTGGGTGTAGCAGCCTGGGTCTGCTGCACCACACCACACATCTGGGTGTAGCAGCCTGGGTCTGCTGCACCACACCACACATCTGGGTGTAGCAGCCTGGGTCTGCTGCACCACCACACATCTGGGTGTAGCAGCCTGGTCTGCAGCACCACACATCTGGGTGTAGCACCCTGGGTCTGCTGCACCACACCACACATCTGGGTGTAGCACCCTGGGTCTGCTGCACCACACCACACATCTGGGTGTAGCAGCCTGGGTCTGCTGCACCACACCACACATCTGGGTGTAGCAGCCTGGGTCTGCTGCACCACACCACACATCTGGGTGTAGCAGCCTGGGTCTGCAGCACCACACCACATCTGGGTGTAGCACCCTGGGTCTGCTGCACCACACCACACATCTGGGTGTAGCACCCTGGGTCTGCTGCACCACACCACACATCTGGGTGTAGCACCCTGGGTCTGCTGCACCACACCACACATCTGGGTGTAGTAGCCTGGGTCTGCTGCACCACACCACACATCTGGGTGTAGCAGCCTGGGTCTGCTGCACCACACCACACATCTGGGTGTAGCAGCCTGGGTCTGCTGCACCACACCACACATCTGGGTGTAGCAGCCTGGTCTGCAGCACCACACATCTGGGTGTAGCAGCCTGGGTCTGCTGCACCACACCACACATCTGGGTGTAGCAGCCTGGGTCTGCTGCACCACACCACACATCTGGGTGTAGCAGCCTGGTCTGCAGCACCACACATCTGGGTGTAGCACCCTGGGTCTGCTGCACCACACCACACATCTGGGTGTAGCACCCTGGGTCTGCTGCACCACACCACACATCTGGGTGTAGCACCCTGGGTCTGCTGCACCACACCACACATCTGGGTGTAGTAGCCTGGGTCTGCTGCACCACACCACACATCTGGGTGTAGCAGCCTGGGTCTGCTGCACCACACCACACATCTGGGTGTAGCAGCCTGGGTCTGCTGCACCACACCACACATCTGGGTGTAGCAGCCTGGTCTGCTGCACCACACATCTGGGTGTAGCAGCCTGGTCTGCTGCACCACACCACACATCTGGGTGTAGCACCCTGGGTCTGCTGCACCACACCACACATCTGGGTGTAGCAGCCTGGGTCTGCTGCACCACACCACACATCTGGGTGTAGCAGCCTGGGTCTGCTGCACCACACCACACATCTGGGTGTAGCAGCCTGGGTCTGCTGCACCACACCACACATCTGGGTGTAGCAGCCTCGGTCTGCTGCACCACACCACACATCTGGGTGTAGCAGCCTGGGTCTGCTGCACCACACCACACATCTGGGTGTAGCAGCCTGGTCTGCTGCACCACACCACACATCTGGGTGTAGCAGTCAGTGTTTAATACAGCGACCATTAGGCGTTCATCACTCCTAAACCCACTTTGAGTCTGAATTTCGTTACCGGCTGGTCTACACTGTGACCAATACTTACAGTGAATGAAACGGACAGTGTCGGGTCCCGGATGTTTTCAGTACTTTCTCATGTTGTACTTTTGACATGTTTTGAGATGTGATGATTACGCTGTTCTTATGAAGTGCTTTGTGTCACAGCCAACCCAGCCCCTCCGGGCCTCTTGCTCTAGAAACATAGATACACTTGAGTGTGTGAGGTGATGTGAACCTGCGCCACACAGAGGAGGAGGATGTTTGTGGTGGTAGGTGTGTACTGTGGAGACATTAGACCAAGCCAGGATGCCTGTTCATGTCTGCCATAGATTATGATCTGTTAGCCTATCATTATTCCCTGGACCTAATGCCTTACGCAGATTATCTCGTGACACTAAATAGCAGGAAGAACTAGAATCCAATTATGGAGGGTCGGTATTTAGTGGTGGGGAGTATTGTGGGCAGACAGGGTGATCAGGGCGAGGAAGGCCCGGGCGGGAGCAGGTAGTACTAGTGACGGCTAGAGTGTGGGCTGGGGGGTGGTTGAGGACAGGTGCGTGGACCCGGGTATGTACTGAGGGCAGAAGTGTGGGCTTAGAAGCGTGTTAAGGGTAGAAATGCGTTGAGGGCTGAGGGGAATGTATTAGGGGAGATGTGTATGGCCTGGGGTGTATATTGAGGGCAGATGTGTGGGATGGGGTGTGTAGGTTCAGGACCGCGTTAAGGGCAGAACTGTGGGCTGGGAAATGTATTGAGGACAGATGTGTGGAATAGGGTATGTGTTGAAGGTAGGAGTGTGGTCTGGCTGTGTGTGATGAGGAAAGGGCTGAACTTGATGTCGGTGTACCGGATAGAGGTGTGGGATAGGAAGTGAGTGTGTTGAGGACAAGTGTCTGTGCTAGGGAGTGTGGGTTGGGTGAGTGTATGTAGGGCAGATGTGTGGCCTGGATGTGTGCTGGGTCAATATATTTAGGGCTGGAGTATGGGTTTGGTGAATGTGTTTAGGGCAGGAGTATCAAATGTGTTAGTGTGTTGATGGTAAGAGTAGGCTTGGTGTGTGTTGAGGGTAGGAGGGTGGGCTGGGGAATGTGTTGAGGGTGAGAGTGTGGTCTGAAAGTGTGTATGTGTGTTGAGGGTAGGAGTGTGTGTGTGTGTGTGTGTGTGTGTGTGTGTGTGTGTGTGTGTGTGTGTGTGATGAGGAAAGGAGTGTGGACTGTGTGTGTTTTTTGTGTTGAGGTCAAGCCAGGACTCGGGTATGTTGAGGGTGGATCTGGTTAGCCTCGGGTGGTGAGGACCACCATCTCACAAGCCTGGAACCATCCTGGAGCCGTACGAGTGTGTTGGGATTATTTTTATAGTCAACAGAATGTCTCTGAGTTTATGTATCTCATTTATATTTGCTGTCCCTCGTAATGGAAAGGTTTCCAGTGAGAGGCATTGTGTCTCCTGGGTCATCAGACTCCCAATGAAACTTAGTCATATTTTCATGTGCCCCGACGCAGGGAAACGTCTGTTTGTTTGTTTGTTTTTCTCTCAATCTTTGCAGTAACTAGAATTTTTTATCTGAAGTTTATAAAAGATGGCTTAAGACCTGGCCCTCACGAGTCTGGTCAAAGACCAGTGGTACTCCGGTCGAATGATGATGGCCATTGACCTGATCTGTCAGGGTGTAGTGAAGATGACCCGCGAGGTGAATCTCTTTCCATCGAGGGTATAGTGAAGATATTATTTGCCTCACCAGCAACAATGGTGGTGAGTGATAGTGTACAGGGAGCCATAATGTGTTCCTTGTGACTAGTTTTGTCTTACCATTAGTTCGTTGTTAGTCATATACTCTCGTAAATTGTTATCATTATTCAGAACGTTTAGTTAATCAGAAAATAATGTGAATGATTCTCCAAGGTATCACTCTCCCGCCTATGAAAAATGGCAATAAAGTGAAATATATTTATATATGAAATTATTACTTATTACTGTTTCCTTATTGGATTCTATTTTCTTTTTCCTGTCACTCGTGTTCTGGTTAGATTGGTGTGCTATTAATATATAGTGTATTATAACGGCTCCCTTATTGCCGATGACGGCCTGGTGTATGACACAGTGTGCTTCCATTGTGGAGTGAGGGAGCGAGGTAGGGCTTGGGTAGTGCCTCGCTCTTGTTGTCTTAGTACCTGTCTCCCTCAGGCACGCGCACCTAACATTAGTGCCAGTGTCTGTCCCATGAAATGTTAACATTAAGTAGTGCCTCTGAGGGAGGAGGGTCAGGTGTGCCCCCTGGTGGGTGTCTGGGACCTTACTCTGTGTGCGTGTCCGCTGCACCTCCGTTCCACTTGAAGTTGTATTCGAGCCATTAATGTTCTCCCTCGCCTATATCACCCCACAATGCCTCTGTATCACCCACACTGCCTCTGTATCTCCCCACACTGCCTCTGCGTCGCTCCCACAGTGCCTATATGTCACCCCATACTGCCTCTTTATGTCCCCCCACACTTCCTTTGTGCCACCCCACACTACTTCTGTCACCTCACACTGCCTCTGTATCGCCCCACACTACCTCTGTGTCGCCCCACACTCCCTCTGTGTCGGCCCACACTCCCTCTGTGTCATCCCGCACTTCCTTTGTGCCACACCACACTACTTCCGTTACCGCAAACTGCATCTGTGTCGCCCATACACTTCCTCTCATCTGTTATTTGACCAAACTTGACATGACATGGAGGGGTTAGGTTACAGCACTTTTCTTTTTTTTAGAGAAAGAGAGGATGGAAATGAGGTGGTTGGTCTAGGGAAGGATGCGGGCTGCTGGTGTGGTTGTGGGTAGTGTTGATAGTGAGGGTGAGGGAAGGTTGTCGGCGGTGGATTGAGATGGGTCAAGACTTGCTGCACCTGTAGACTGGCTTGCCGCGGGTAGGCCACTGGCTAGCCTCATTTCTCCTCTGTGATTGATGACGTGATGCCACCCACCAGTGTGGTTCATTACGCACATGGTAAAGACCAGTTTGGACGGCATCATAAGTACAGTATGACAATTATCCTTGTATGGAATGGATCCAGGTCAGAAGTTGGACAGAAAAATATCATCTTTATCAACGGCCCTGTAGTTCTTGTGGATGTTCGTAGAGTTTGTATTTGTGATAAAAAGAAGTATGAAGATTGGCTGTTTCCTGAGTTTTGCTCTTTTGTGGCCATCAGATCACATTTTCCTTGACCCATCAGAATTTTCTTTGACACACAAGGCGACGAGGTTCGCCCAGGTGAATGATAAACGATAGAATATGACCCCAGAGCAAGTTGTGTGCGTCATCCACTACTGCAAGAGAGGTGTGGGGCCTGGAGACCGTAGGTGTCGCCTTATTTGGTGTCGGTGGTGGAGTGGCAGAGTGACCAAGACGTGAGGCGCAGGGCCAGGCCTCTCGTGAGATGAGGTGATCACGACCAGTGAAAATAGTATTACATGTTGGCCACGTCCATCTCTGGTGTGCACTCACCATCATCATTGAAGTCCTCCACATCTACGGACGTTTGTAGACGTAGATGAGGCGTCCACTCCTAACCCAGACACAGTGATGCTTGAAGTATGGACTGATTCAAACTGTGTGACGCTCTCACCACCGATGATACACACCCGACGCCGTACGAATGCTTCTGGATAACAGCATTTGAGGCTAAGAAGCATCACCGTTGTTCACCATAGAATGTCTTCACACCATCTACATCAGAACGTGCGGAGCCACACACCGGTGAGATGGCGGTGGTTAGTTTGAGCCATTCGGCCGACTGGTACCCACCCAGCTGACGTTGTACTGCAGGCCGCATGACTGACCTGGACCAATATTGTATATTGTCCTTTTATTTTACCTTCAAACTCCCCTCCAAGGCACCGGCCATATGACAGTAAATGTACTTCATTAACAGTTGAATAAACTTGAATGAAAAGGAGTCGAACACGGACGGATGGGCACGTAATGTTCACACTAGCATTACTGATCATGAGTCAACACGGATCCGCCTGGGGTCGGATTCTGTTGGGTTCGAATCCTGGGCGTGACAGTCAGCCCTCCCCCAACGCAATGTGTTCATCCCCCCCTCGATGTTAGTTGATAGATGGGTACTTGGCAAAGGCTGGTGTGTGTGTGTGTGTGTGTGTGTGTGTGTGTGTGGTTGTGTGTGTATTATAGGTAGGATTGAATGTAGTACATATATACAAGGTTAAGAGACGGGGCAACACAAGTGTAGAACTGTCTCCCCGTAACACACAGAACATGGCACGGGAGAGGTAATTACCATGATGCCCCAGAAGTTAGTGGCATTCATGACGGAGAACGAGGCCGAGGTTGGCGTGACATGACGGTGGCAGCCAGACCATAATGATCAGCCAGTGTCTCATATCCCGGGTTATATCTCACTGTATCCTGTTATATTATATCAGGTTTCATGGGAAGTCGTCGCTGTAACCGTGATTTTTTTTTCTGAGAAGGACTTTTATGGAAGACTGTTCTTTCACAAGTATTTATTATGGACGATTCCAGACATTATTTCTTTATTGACATCCGTAGAAGTTGGTAGTGTGATAATCGTGTTACGGTGCGCATGAAAACAATGATCGCAAATAACAGAAGCTGAAGCGCCTTTGACGGGTTGGTTTACCGTGATACTGGAGGATCTGGATCTTACCCCTGTTGGTGTGATTCACATTTTTATGAACATTTATACTGGAACCTTGTGCTCCTGCAGAATATCTAGGTGTTTTACAACTGAAAATACTTTTTTTTTTTTACTTGATACTAGCGGTAATGTGATTATCCGTCGTTTCATAAAATTATTATAAGGGAATACGAGCTAAGGTGCCGATGTGAGTTTTTGCTGTGTTGTGATTTTCATGCGCTGGAAAACACGTTTGATGCAGACTGTGCTGAGAAATGACCCCAGCGTCCGTCACCGGTGCAAATGTTTGTTTATGACTGAGGAGCGCTGAGATATAAACACGAGCCTGGTGACTGAGGCGATGGGGATTGTACTCTACCTCCCGCCACCACAAGGGGAACCAGCCACGTGCATATTGGTCGAAGCAAAAGCGTAGCGTATAGTGGACACGAGAGTCCCGCCCCCGGGCTGGGGTTACGTGGGATGGCTGTGGGCTTAAACGTCTTCCTTTTGACTCGGACAATTGAGACCTTGAACACGACGGTACGAACCTTGAACACGACGGTACGACCCTTGAACACGACGGTACGACCCTTGAACACGACGGTACGACCATTGTACACGACGGTACGACCCTTGAACACGACGGTACGACCCTTGCACACGACGTTACGACCCTTGAACACGACGGTGCGACCCTTGAACACGACGGTACGACCCTTGAACACGACGGTACGACCCTTGAACACGACGGTACGACCCTTGCACACGACGGTACGACCCTTGAACACGACGGTGCGACCCTTGAACACGACGGTGCGACCCTTGAACACGACGGTACGACCCTTGAACACGACGATACGACCATTGAACACGATGATACGACCCTTGAACACGACGGTACGACCATTTAACACGACGATACGACCTTTGAACACGACGATACAACCCTTGAGCACGACAATACGACCATTGAGCACGACGGTGCGACCCTTGAACACGACGGTACGACCCTTGAGCACGGCGGTACGACCCTTGGCTATGACGACGTAGCCTTTGACGAAGGGTCATACCAAAAGGCCCGGGTCAGCCATCATGCCGTCGTTCTAAAGAGCTTAATGATCCAGTGTGTCAGGCATGACCGGTGGTATGTGGTACACGAGGAGCGATCCACTGTACCATTGGTGGTTCACAGGTGGAGCAGTGTGAGGAGCCTCCACCACCACCCCCCACCCCCTCCTCCACCGGCCTGGCTCTCATTCATAAACATACGCGCGTCACGACACTCAGACCCCTACCCCACACCCCATCCCTTTGTACCTGTACAACCATAAACAACATTATTAGTCACGTTGTTGGGGGATGGGGGAGGGATTACTCTTGACGAATGGCAAAGCAGAATACATGTTCGATAGATACCAAGAAGTAGACAGTAGTTTTTTTGACAAATCGTGCATTACATGGTGACTTTCCTCCGACACGAGAGTGAGATTATATGGTCCACCACCACCATGAACCACTGGTGGCGTCCGTGTCTTGGGTTGAACGTGTTGTCGCACCTCCCGCCACACACCAGAGAGCCGTGCCACATACTGTCGTCGGGTAATGGACTCTTGTGTTCCCACGTCCACCTAACGGCCCCACGCGCTCACACACTTGGGTATCGGGAGGGCTGGTGGTAACGGCTGCGTAGTGAGCCACCACTTCAGTGGCCGTCATTTTCTCTCTCTCCGAGCCAGGTTGCCGTCTTTCGTTCTTGCCTGACCCACACATGGGCTTCTGATGTTCAGTCCACAAACATACAATTTCTCCATCTCACACATGACACTGGTCAACACGTAATCACACAAATGTGGGGAGCTGTCCGTCCAGGTGCCCTGATCCCCCCCCCTCTCTCTCTCTCTCTCTCTCTCTCTCTCTCTCTCTCTCTCTCTCTCTCTCTCTCTCTCTCTCTCTCTCTCTCCATACCCCGGTAGGTCTGCTTCTGATGTATATCGTTAGCTCACGCCCCACATCGTCATCGTTACATATACTGGACTATCCATTTTGCTTTGTTCATAAACTCTTTGTATTCTCAATTAAGGTTCATTTTCTTATTTGTAACTTCTTAAAAAAAAGTTCATAGAAAAAGGCCTCGTAAGAGTATCGCCAGCCACCCCTATCTAAGTGGAGAAATGGGGGGGGGGGGGATGAGGTTGTTTGCCCCGGGCCCCTGTACTAACTCTGGACGTCCCAGGTGAGGTTGTTTGCCCCGGGCCCCTGTACTAACTCTGGACGTCCCAGGTGAGGTTGTTTGCCCCGGGCCCCTGTACTAACTCTGGACGTCCCAGGTGAGGTTGTTTGCCCCGGGCCCCTGTACTAACTCTGGGCGCCCCAGGTGAGGTTGTTTGCCCCGGGCCCCTGTACTAACTCTGGACGCCCCAGGTGAGGTTGTTTGCCCCGGGCCCCTGTACTAACTCTGGGCGCCCCAGGTGAGGTTGTTTGCCCCGGGCCCCTGTACTAACTCTGGACGCCCCAGGTGAGGTTGTTTGCCCCGGGTCCCTGTACTAACTCTGGGCGCCCCAGGTGAGGTTGTTTGCCCCGGGCCCCTGTACTAACTCTGGACGCCCCAGGTGAGGTTGTTTGCCCCGGGTCCCTGTACTAACTCTGGACGCCCCAGGTGAGGTTGTTTGCCCCGAGTCCCTGTACTAACTCTGGACGCCCCAGGTGAGGTTGTTTGCCCCGGGTCCCTGTACTAACTCTGGACGCCCCAGGTGAGGTTGTTTGCCCCGGGCCCCTGTACTAACTCTGGGCGCCCCAGGTGAGGTTGTTTGCCCCGGGCCCCTGTACTAACTCTGGACGCCCCAGGTGAGGTTGTTTCCCCCGGGCCCCTGTACTAACTCTGGACGCCCCAGGTGAGGTTGTTTGCCCCGGGTCCCTGTACTAACTCTGGACGCCCCAGGTGAGGTTGTTTGCCCCGGGTCCCTGTACTAACTCTGGACGCCCCCAGGTGAGGTTGTTTCCCCCGGGCCCCTGTACTAACTCTGGACGCCCCCAGGTGAGGTTGTTTCCCCCGGGCCCCTGTACTAACTCTGGACGCCCCAGGTGAGGTTGTTTGCCCCGGGCCCCTGTACTAACTCTGGACGCCCCCAGGTGAGGTTGTTTCCCCCGGGCCCCTGTACTAACTCTGGACGCCCCAGGTGAGGTTGTTTGCCCCTGGCCCGTGTACAGACGCAGTTCTAACTGTGGTATTATCTATTGATAATGGTAATTGTGCTGATGATGGTGTAGGTGCACTTCATATTTATCAGCATTATCAACACATGTTATCGTTATTATCACCTTTATTATATGTCATTATTATTATTATTATTATTATTATTATTATTATTATTATTATTATTATCACCATTATTTTATGCTGTCATTATAATCATTATTATTGTAATTATCATTAATACTGCCTGATCGATGTTTCTGAACTTTTTACTAAATGGATCAAACAATAGTTTTTTACTTGAAAAAATTAACCTTTTATGCTTAGCGGTTCTTTGAAGATATCAAATTGTATTGTATTGGACTTAACGTAATATCTTCATCTGCAGTAACTAAACTTCCATACTCAGATTGAACGATGAACTCAGTAATACTATTGCAACTGTACACTAGTAGCAGCAGTAGGTTGAAGTAGTCACTGGGAGCAAATATGTTCCTCTACCCCTGTTGAACACTGGCCTATCGTGTAACACACCTTAAGTCTAGATAGATTTTGTATATATATATATATATATATATATATATATATATATATATATATATATATATATATATATATTATATCTATTCATTTATTATACTTTGTCGCTGTCTCCCGCGTTAGCGAGGTAGCGCAAGGAAACGGACGAAAGAATGGCCCAACCCACCCACATACACACGTATATACATAAACGCCCACACACGCACATATACATACCTATACATTTCAACGTATACATACATATACATAAACAGACATATACATATATACACATGTACATATTCATATATGCTGTCTTCATCCATTTTCGCCGCCACCCTGCTACATATGAGATGGCACCCCACTCCCTCCGCGTGCGCGTGAGGTAGCGCTAGGAAAAGACTATAAAGGCCACATTCGTTCACAATCAGTCTCTAGCTGTCATGTATAATGCACCGAAACCACAGCTCTCTTTCCACATCCAGGCCCCACAAAACTTTCTATGGTTTACCCCATACGCTTCACATGCCCAGGTTCAATCCATTGACAGCACGTCGACCCCAGTATACCACATCGTTCCAATTCACTCTATTCCTTGCACGCCTTTCACCCTCCTCTATGTTCATGTCCCGATAGGTCAAAAAATTTTTCACTCCATCCTTCCACCTCCAATTTGGTCTCCCACTTTTCCTCGTTCCCTCCACTTCTGATACATATATCCTCTTTGTCAATCTTTTCTCACTCATTCTCTCCATGTGACCAGACCATTTCAATACACCTTCTGCTTTCTCAACCACACCCTTTTTATTACCATACATCTCTCTTACTCTTTAATTACTTACTCGATCAAAGCACCTCACACCACATATTGTCCTCAAACATCTCATTCCCAGTACATCCACCCTCCGCACAACCCTATCTATAGCCCATACCTCACAAGCAAATTACATTGTTGGAACCACTATTCATTCAAACATACCCATTTTTGCTCTCTGAGATAACGTTCTCGCCTTCCACACATTTTTCAACGCTCCCAGAACCGCTTCCATTGTTCCATCCGCTGCTAAATCCACTCCCAGATATCTAAAACACTTCACTTCCGCCAGTTTTCCTCCATTCAAACTTGCTTCCCAAGTAACTTGTCACTCTACCCTACTGAACTTAATAACCTTGCTCTTATTCACATTTACTCTCAGGTTTCTTCTTTCACACACTTGACCAAACTCAGTCATAAGAGAGAAAGAATACTTCCCAATGTGTCGTAGACGGCGACTAAAGGGGAAGGGAGCGGGGACCTAGAAACCCTCCCCTCCTTTTATTTTAACTTCTTAAAAGGGGAAACAGAAGAAGGAGTGATGCGGGGAGTGCTCATCCTCTTCGAAGGCTCAGATTGGGGTGTCTAAATGTGTGTGGATGAAACTAAGATGAGAAAAAGGATAGATAGGTAGTATGTTTAAGGAAAGGAACCAGGATGTTTTGGCTGTGAGCGAAACGAAGCTCAAGGGTAAAGGGAAAGACTGATTTGGGACTGTCTTGGGAGTAAAGTCAGGGGTTGGTGAGAGGACAAGAGCAAAGGAAGGAGTGGCATTACTCCTGAAGCAAGAGTTGTGGGAGTATGTGATAGAGTGTAAGAAAGTAAACTAGATTGGTATGGGTAAAACTGATAGTGGATGGAGAGAGATGGATGATTATTGGTGCCAATGCACCTGGTCATGAGAAGAAAGATTATGAGAGACAAGTGTTTTGGGAGCAGCTGAGTGAGTGTTAGCAGCTTTGATGCACGAGACCCGGGTTATAGTGATGGGTGATTTGAACGCAAAGGTGAGTGATGTGGCAGTTGAGGGTATAATTGGTGTACATGGGGTTTTCAGTGTTGTAAATGGAAATAGTGAAGAGCTTGTAGATTTGTGTGCTGAAAAAGGACAGGAGATTGGGAATACCATGTTTGGAAAGAGTGATGTGCATGGGTATGCGTGTGTAAGTAGGAGAGATGGCCAGAGAGCGTTATTGGATTACGTGTTGATTGATAGGCGCGCGAAAGAGAGACTTTTAGACCTTAATTTGCTGGGAGGGGCAACTGGAGGGATGTCTGATCATTATCTTGTGGAGGCGAAGATGAAGATATGTAGAGGTTTTCAGAAAAGAAGAGAGAATGTTGGGGGTGAAGAGAATGGTGAGAGTAAGTGAGCTTGGAAAAGAGACTTGTGTGAGGAAGTACGAGGAGAGATTGAGGGCAAAATGGAAAAAGGTTAGAGCAAATGACTTAAGGGGAGTGGGGAAGGAATGGGATGTATTTATAGAAGCAGTGATGGCTTGCGCAAAAGATGCCTGTGGCATGAGAAAGGTGGAAGGTGGGCAGATTACAAAGGGTGGTGAGTGGTGGGATGAAGAAGTAAGATTTTTGCAGGGAAATAGTGCAAATGATTGGGAGATGTTTAAAAGAAAGAGGCAAGAGGTCAAAAGAAAGGTGCAAGAGATGAAAAAGAGGACAAATGAGAGTTGGGGTGAGAGAGTATCATTAGATTTCAGGGAGAATAAAAAGATATTTTGGAAGGAGGTAAATAAAGTGCATAAGACAAGAGAACAAATGCGAACATCGGTGAAGGGGCAAATGGGGAGGTAATAGTAAGTAGTTGTGAAGTGAGAGGGAGATGGAGTGAGTATTATGAATGTTTGTTGAATGTGTTTGTGGATAGAATGACAGAGATAGGGTTTTTTGGTCGAGGTGGTGTGCGAAGTGAGAGGGTAAACAGAGAAGAGGTAGTGAAAGCTTTGCGGAAGATGAGAGCCGGCACAGCGGCGGGTTTGGATGGTATTGTTGTGGAATTTATCAAAAAAGGGAATGAATGTGTTGTTGACTGGTTGGTAAGGATATTCAATGTATTTATGGCTCATGGTGAAGTGCCTGAGGATTGGCGGAATGCATGCATAGTGCCATTGTACAAAGGCAAAGGGGATAAAGGTGAGTGTTCAAATTACAGAGGTATAAGTTTGTTGAGTATTCCTGGGAAATTATATGGGGGGGGGGGTATTGATTGAGAGGGTCAAGGCATATACAGAGCATCAGGTTGAGGAAAAGCAGTATGGTTTCAGAAATGGTAGAGGATGTGTGGATCAGGTGTTTGCTTTGAAGAATGTATGTGAGATACTTAGAAAAACAAATGGATTTGTATGTAACATTTATGGATCTGGAGAAGGCATATGATGGAGTTGATAGAGATGCTCTGTGGAAGGTATTAAGAATATATGGCGTGGGAGGTAAGTTGCTAGAAGCAGTGAAAAGTTTTTATAGAGGATGTAAGGCATGTGTACGAGTATGGAGAGAGGAAAGTGATTGGTTCCCAGTGAATGTCGGTTTGCGGCATGGGTGCGTGATGTCTCCATGGTTGTTAATTTGTTTATGGATAGGGTGGTTAGGGAGGTGAATGCAAGAGTTTTGGAGAGAAGGGCAAGTATGAAGTCTGTTGTGGATGAGAGGGCTTGGGAAGTGAGTTGTTCCCTAAATGTACAGCGCTGGTGGCTGATTCAGGTGAGAAACTGCAGAAGTTGGTGACTGAGTTTGGTAAAGTGTGTGAAAGAAGAAAGTTGAGAGTAAATGCGAATAAGAGCAAGATTATTGGGTACAGTAGGGTTGATAGACAAGTCAACTGGGAGGTAAGTTTGAATGGAGAAAAACTGGAGGAAGTGAAGTGTTTTAGATATCTGGGAGTGGATTTAGCAGCGGAATGAACCATGGAAGCGGAAGTGAGTCACAACGTGGGGGAGGGGGCGAAGGTTCTGGGAGCGTTGAAGAATGTGTGGAAGGCGAGAACGTTGTCTCGGAAAGCAAAAATGGGTATGTTTGAAGGAATAGTAGTTCCAACAATGTTATATTGTTGCGAAGCGTGGGCTATAGATAGGGTTGTGCGGAGGAGGGTAGATGTGTTGGAAATGAGATGTTTGAGGACAGTATGTGGTGTGAGGTGGTTTGATCGAGTAAGTGATGAAAGGATGAGAGAGATGTGTGGTACTAAAAAGAGTGTGGTTGAGAGAACAGAAGAGGGTGTTTTGAAATGGTTTGGTCACATGGAAAGAATGAGTGAGGAAAGATTGACGAAGAGGATATATGTGTCAAAGGTGGAGGGAATGAAGAGAAGTGGGAGACCGAATTGGAGGTGGAAGGATGGAGTGAAAAAGATTTTGAGCGATCGGGGCCTGAACATGCAGGAGGGTAAAAAGGCATGCAAGGAATAAAGCGAATTGGAACGATATGGTATACTGGGGTCGACGTGCTGTCATTGGATTGACCCAGGGTATGTGAAGCGTCTGGGGTAAGCCATGGAAAGTTTTGTGGGGCCTGGATGTGGAAAGAGAGCTGTGGTTTCGGTGCATTATACATGACAGCTAGAGACTGAGTGTGAACTAATGTGGCCTTTGTTGTCTTTTCCTAACGCTACCACGCGCGCGTTCGGGGGGAGGGGGGTGTCATTTCATGTGTGGCGGGTTGCGATGGGAATGAATAAAGGCAGCAAGTATGAATTATGTACATGTGCATATATGTATATGTCTGTATATATTTATATATATATATATATATATATATATATATATATATATATATATATATATATATATATATATATATATATATATATATATTTTCCCTGGGGATAGGGGACAAAGAATACTTCCCACGTATTCCCTGCGTGTCGTAAAAGGCGACTAAAAGGGGAGGGAGCGGGGGGCTGGAAATCCTCCCCTCTCGTTTTTTTTTTTTTTTTTTTTTTTTTTAATTTTCCAAAAGAAGGAACAGAGAATTTCAAAGGCCCAGTCCTCTGTTCTTAACGCTACCTCGCTAATGCGGGAAATGGCGAACAGTTTGAAAGAAAAAGAAATATATATATATGTGTGTGTGTGTGTGTGTGTGTGTGTGTGTGTGTTGAAATGTATAGGTATGTATTTGTGCATGTGTGGACGTGTATGTATATACATGTGTTTGTGGGTGGGTTGGGCCATTCTTTCGTCTGTTTCCTTGTGCTACCTCGCTAACGCAGGAGACAGCGACAAAGTATAATAAATGAATATATATATATATATATATATATATATATATATATATATATATATATATATATATATATATATATATATATATTTTTTTTTTTTTTTTTTTTTTTTTATACTTTGTCGCTGTCTCCCGCGTTTGCGAGGTAGCGCAAGGAAACAGACGAAAGAAATGGCCCAACCCCCCCCCCATACACATGTATATACATACGTCCACACACGCAAATATACATACCTACACAGCTTTCCATGGTTTACCCCAGACGCATCACATGCCTTGATTCAATCCACTGACAGCACGTCAACCCCGGTATACCACATCGCTCCAATTCACTCTATTCCTTGCCCTCCTTTCACCCTCCTGCATGTTCAGGCCCCGATCACACAAAATCTTTTTCACTCCATCTTTCCACCTCCAATTTGGTCTCCCTCTTCTCCTCGTTCCCTCCACCTCCGACACATATATCCTCTTGGTCAATCTTTCCTCACTCATTCTCTCCATGTGCCCAAACCACTTCAAAACACCCTCTTCTGCTCTCTCAACCACGCTCTTCTTATTTCCACACATCTCTCTTACCCTTACGTTACTCACTCGATCAAACCACCTCACACCACACATTGTCCTCAAACATCTCATTTCCAGCACATCCATCCTCCTGCGCACAACTCTATCCATATCCCACGCCTCGCAACCATACAACATTGTTGGAACCACTATTCCTTCAAACATACCCATTTTTGCTTTCCGAGATAATGTTCTCGACTTCCACACATTCTTCAAGGCCCCCAGAATTTTCGCCCCCTCCCCCACCCTATGATCCACTTCCGCTTCCATGGTTCCATCCGCTGCCAGATCCACTCCCAGATATCTAAAACACTTCACTTCCTCCAGTTTTCCTCCATTCAAACTCACCTCCCAATTGACTTGACCCTCAACCCTACTGTACCTAATAACCTTGCTCTTATTCACATTTACTCTTAACTTTCTTCTTCCACACACTTTACCAAACTCAGTCACCAGCTTCTGCAGTTTCTCACATGAATCAGCCACCAGCGCTGTATATATATATATATATATATATATATATATATATATATATATATATAGAGAGAGAGAGAGAGAGAGAGAGAGAGAGAGAGAGAGAGAGAGAGAGGATGTGTTACATGCCAACACTTCAGGTAGTGAATCAGTACACATGGAGACGCCAGGAATATTATCGTGAGAAAATCAAGAACCAGACCAAGCTACAGCTGCTTCGAGCAGTGTTGCCAACCGGAAGGTCATGTCCCTTAATCCCAGGGTCTTTTCACTAATTTTCAAAGGCACAGGGACGACCAGACAAAATCCTTAAAAACCTAGGGATTTTGGACATTCATTGAAAATTAGTATATTTTTCTGTAAGAAAAGTAGCAAATAAAGAATTTTCGTGTACTTTATACAGTTATATTTTCCCTCCTTAGGACTGTCAAGCCAACCATCTGTTGGAGCTTAACTAGAGAAACTAGCCTGGAAAATACTTTGAAAAATGACATAAAGAAGCTGGAGATTATTTTAAGTTGTGTGTTTGCAGAACATAACATTTCTATGAACACAATGCCTTGAAACTAGGTATCGTTGATTCTGATATTGTCAAAGATGTAAATTTACACAGAACAAAATGTTCAAGTATTATGAAAAATGTAATAGCAGGGGCAGATAAGAACAAATTGATAGAAATTTTGAGAAATGACAAGTTTTCCATCTCAGTAGAGAAGGGTACAGACATCTAAAGATTACAGATGTGTTGGTTACGTATTTCTGTGATGATGAAATTAGTTACAACTCAACTTTTAGAAAGTATTTCTCATGATGCAAGAAGAAGCACAGTTGAAACTCTTATCTAATGTGAAGTCATGCTTTATATGGTATGGCAGCAGACAATACAAGTGTTTTAGTTTGGAAGAACAAATACTCTTATGACAAAGTTACAGGTGGAAGCAGATAAGAATTTACATATTGCTGCAAATAAAGCCTCGACAAATTTACCCAGAAGTGTGGAGGACTTACTTCGTAACATTGCAGCATATTTCAATCACAAATAAAAAAGATAGGAATTAAGTGAATTACAGGAATTCCTTTCTGCTGAGAGACTCAAAATACTAAGGCTTGTTGGCATGGCTTGCAATGCAGCACTGCGTTGAACGAATTCTGAATCAGTGGGAAGTTCTGAAATTATTTGCCAGGGCCAAATAGAGGATAAGGTAATTTCAGCAGAACTGATTATGAAAGAATCCCTATTCAAAAGCCTACCTGACACTTTTGAAGTATGTGTTAGGATATTTCAATCAAATGAATGCATTATTTCCGATTAAAAACAGCTTAATAGCTATCCTACAAGGTGAAAGTATCCGAATGACAAGGATGATATGTAAGACTTTTATCAGACCAGAGTTTGTAGATGTTTTATCAAAGTTTGAACCTAATAATACAAAGCATCTTCTTCCTCTTGAGCAAGTTAGATTGGGAAGTGAGTTTGAGTCAGTTTTGTCTGCCCTTGATGAAAATAAAGATCATTTCAGGTTGAGATGTCTCTCCTTTTATCAAACCACTTGCTGGGTTCAAGAAGGGTTGCCTCTCCAGTCCTTTGTTTCAGGAAATGTAATTTACATATCCTAAGATTGCATTGGATTTTGAAATGAGGAAAACTCTATCAAAGCTGGACAATTTAATGATAAAATGTGGACATCCAGCAGAATCTCAGTGATATTCGGAAAGAGTGGGAGAATTTTGCCAGCATATTTCAGTGCTGATGAACGTAACCTGATTCTTAAGAAAATCTGTGAAGAACTTTGGTTGTACCTTTCCAAACTAAGGAATTTTTAGACCAGTATGTTTTTAGGAACCTTGCCTCTCCAGCAAAGCTCATCCTAACTTTGCCACATTCCACTGGCAGTTAGCAGACGCAAAGACAAAAAAGATGATTATGTTGGGACCTGGGTTATTAGATTCCTTACTGTTTATTAATTCTGAGACCAAATGATAAAAACTGTTTTGTAAAGATGGAAGACACACTTGGAACTTCATAACCAGCAAATGTATGACAGAGTAAAGCTTTCATGTTGTCGTTCCATTCGAGCCTTAAGTTAGTTATACTACTATGCTAATTATGAATGAAATCTGATTATGAAGTGCTGGAAGTGCTATAATGTTTCATCTGAGCTGAGGATAAAAATCCACATCCAATATCGTGGCAGGAAATATGACATCGTTCTCTTTATTTACTATTAATGTTATAAAGTATATACCTTGTATTTTCACCCTCGTATGATCATCATGAATATTAAAGGAACTACCTAGGCAATGAAACATCATATTAGGTATACTGAAAACAAGCTATATTAACTTTATTTTTCCTATTAAGTTATAAAAGGAAGTTAGAAAATTGAATGCATATTTTGACAAAATAACATTCTTTTCTCTAATAAACATTGAATAAATGTTATTGCGTTCATTATTTGGTTCTCATTTCTCCATGATGCATATTAATCACTTCCAAACATTTTATTTGCATTTCTTGTTGAAAAATACGTTTAATTATGTAGGGACAGGCACAGGGACTTTGTACGTAGAGACCCGCGGGGACTTTTCATGATTTCTTTAGGGATAGTGGGACCAAAATTGGCATTTCGGGTTGGCGCCACTGACCTCGAGAGGGTTTGAAGCTAATGCCGTCCAGTGTGATGTTGGTGGGTGTGGTCGGTGTTGCTATTGTTTGCTTTTCGGAGAAGGTTCTCTTCATGAAAAGGTCCAGAGGCATGTCCGTGCTGGCGAGTCTTTACCACAGTCGTGTGGGGAAGCGCCATAAACAGGGCCACACGCAGGCCAGTGACTGTGTGCAAGCCTGGGTCTGTACACGCGAGCACCTTGCTCCCCACCTCTTGACTCTACTGCCATATAAAAACGCACGATCTTGTTGGAGCAGCCTCAGTTCCCCACCAGCGGTCATCACGTTGGACCAGTAACTGGTAAGGTCGTGTCGTCTCGTATTTACGTGATTGCGTGTTCCCTCCTACTGTGCTCCTGCCGTTATAACGGCTACCATATCATGAACCGTTGTCATGCCGTTACCTGTGGTACAAAGTGTCTGTGGTAACCAGTCCCTGTGGTATCCATTGTATGTGGTAAACAGTGCATGTGGTACTTGTAATGTCAAGTATCTTTTCCCAAGGCCTGTGGGGTATCCAGTGTATGCACATGGTAAACAATGCATGTGGTACCCAGTGCTTGTGGTACAAAGTGTCTATGGTTGTCTTGGGACTGTCGTGCCCATTGTCTGTGCTAACAGATCCCTGTGGTTCCATGTCTTTGGAAATTCTCTCTCTCTCTCTCTCTCTCTCTCTCTCTCTCTCTCTCTCTCTCTCTCTCTCTCTCTCTCTCTCTCTCTCTCTCTCTCTCTCTCTCTCTCTCTCTCTCCCTGGTACAGAGTGTTTGGTGCCCAGCTCATGTGGTACCTAGTCCTTATGATGCACAAGCCATTGGTGTCTAGTGCCTGTGGTACTCAGTGCTTGTAATAAACAATGGATGTGGCACCCAATGTCAGTGGTTCCCAAGTGCCTGTGATTACGTACCCATTGTCCCTGGTTCCCAGTGTTTGTGTTACCCAGTGTCTCCAGTAACCAGTTCCTGTGATTACCCAGTGTTTATGTTAACCATTACCTGTAATACCAATGTCTTTGGTGACCAGTACCTGTGGTACCCAGTGTCTGTAGTACCCAGTGTCTATGGTACCCAGTGCTTGTGTTAACCAGTGTCTGTGGTAACCAGTACCTGTTGTATCCAGTGATGCCCAGTGCCTTTAGTAACCAGAGCCTCTGGTACCCATACCCAGTGCCTGTCATAACCAGTGTTTATGGTAACCAGTCCCCGTGTTGTCCAGTGTTTGTGGTAAATAGTCCCTGTGGTAACCAGTCCCTGTTGTGTCCAGTGTCTGTAGTTCCCAGTCCCTATGGTAACGAGTGCCTCTGGTTGTCATTCCCTGTGGTACCCACTGCCTATGGTAACGTGCTTTTGCTTGGTAACCAGTGATGTGGTACCCAGTGCCTGTGGTATCCAGAGTCTGTAGTGCTGGTACCTTTTGTAACCAGTGCCTGTGGTACCCAGTTCCTATGGTACCCAGAACATTTTGGCAACCAGTACCTGTGGTACCCAATACCTTTGTTACCCTATTCTTATGGTAACCAGTGCCTCTGGTACCCAGCTCGTTTGGTAACCATTGTTTATGGTAACCAGTGAGTGCCTCTAGTACCCAGTGCCCTTGATAACCAGTATTTATGGTAACCAGTGCTTGCAGTACCTAGTGTCTATGGTACCCAGTGCCTGTGACATCTACTGTTTGGAGTAACCAGTATCTCTGGTTCCTGGTGCCTGTGATAACCAATGGCTGTAGAGCCTGTAACGTTGACGACCAATGCCTATGGCACCCATTGCTTGTGGTACTCACTACCTATTGTAACTAATGCCTGTGGTACCTATTGATTATAACTAGTGTCTGCGGTACCCCGTGCCTGTGATAACTATTGCCAATGGTATCCAGTCTGTGTAGTACCCTGTGCTTGTGGTACCCCGAGCTTATAGGAACCGTTCTCATTGAAAACCAATGTCTTTGGTAACCATTGTCTGTAGTGCTCAATATCTTTAGTGTCCAGTTTCATTGATTACTTGTGTCTGTGGTAACTAGTGCCTGTGGTTCCCAACGCCTTTGGTACCTTGTGTCCTTGGTACCCTGTCCCTTTTGGTAACCAGAGCCTGTAGTACCTAGTGCCTGTGGTACCCCGTGCTTGTGGTAACCATTACCTGTGGTAACCAGTGCCTGTGGTATCCAATGCCTATGATAACCAGTGCCTGTGGTGTCAAGCGAATGTGTAGTAACCAGTCCATGTTTTCTTTTTCTTCACGTCAGTCTTCGGTGACGGACAGAAGTCCACATCAAGGCTGGGCCTTAAGTGAAATAGAAAGATTAATGAAAGGAACAAAGGAGACACGAGGGAAAGTATTTACGAATTTTAGAGGAAGTGAAACGCCTTTCTTTCAAAACTGTGCCAGGTCATAGTTATTGAAGAAATGGGAGGGTTCAGAGTTCCTGCAGAGTAACCACATGAAGCAGCAGCTTCCCGAGTATTGCGTGGTCTGGCTAGTGAAAGGGGAGGGGGATGCTATTTCCTGTATGGCGGGGTAGCGACAGGATTGCATGAAGGTAAGTATGAATATGTGCATGTGTATATATGTCTGATTATGTATATGCTGATATATATATATATATATATATATATATATATATGCATGTATGGTCGTATATATATATATATATATATATATATATATATATATATATATATATATATATATATATATATATATATATATATATATATATATATATATTATTTATTATTATATTATTTTGCTTTGTCGCTGTCTCCCGCGTTAGCGAGGTAGCGCAAGGAAACAGACGAAAGAATGACCCAACCCACCCACATACACACGTATATACATACACGCCCACACACGCAACTATACATACCTATACATCTCAACGTATACCTGTATATACACACACAGACATATACATATATACACGTGTACTTAATTCATACTGTCTACCTTTATTTATTCCCATCGCCACCCCGCCACACATGTAATAACAACACCCTCCCCCGCTCATGTGTGCGAGGTAGTGCTGGGAAAAGACAACAAAGGCCCCATTCGTTCACACTTAGTCTCTAGCTGTCATGTGATAATGCACCGAAACCACAGCTCCGTTTCCACATCCAGGCCCTACAAAACTTTCCATGGTTTACCCCAGACGCTTCACATGCCCTGGTTCAATCCATTGACAGCACGTCGGCCCCGGTATACCACATCGATCCAATTCACTCTATTCCTTGCACGCCTTTCACACTCCTGCATTTCAGGCCCCGATCACTCAAATTCTTTTCCACTCCATCTTTCCACCTCCAATTTGGTCTCCCAATTCTCCGCGTTCCCTCCACCTCTGACACATATATCCTCTTAGTCAATCTTTCCTCACTCATTCTCTCCATGTGACCGAACCATTTCAAAACACCCTCTTCTGCTCTCTCAACCACACTCTTTTTATTACCACACATTTCCCTTACTCTATTATTACTTACTCGATCAAACCACCTCACACCACATATTGTCCTCAAACATCTCATTTCCAGCACATCCACCCTCCTCCGCACAACTCTATCCATAGCCTACGCCTCGCAACCATACAACATCGTTGGAACCACTATTCCCTCAAACATACCCATTTTTGCTTTCCGAGATAATGTTCTCAATTTCCACGCATTCTTCAACGCTCCCAGAATTTTCGCCCCCTCCCCCACCCTATGATTCACTTCCGCTTCCATGGATCCATCCGCAGCCAAATCCACTCCCAGATATCTAAAACACTTCACTTCCTCCAGTTTTTCTCCATTCAAACTCACCTCCCAATTCACTTGACCCTCAACCCTACTGTACCTAATAACCTTGCTCTTACTCACATTTACTCTCAACTTTCTTCTCTCACACACTTTACCAAACTCAGTCACCAGCTTCTGCAGTTTCTCGCATGAATCAGCCACCAGTGCTGTATCATCAGCGAACAACAACTGACTCACTTCCCGCGCTCTCTCATCCACAACAGACTGCATAGTTGCCCCTCTTTCCAAAACTCTTGCATTCACCTCCCTAACAACCCCATCCATAAACAGATTAAAAAACCATAGAGACATCACAGACCCCTGCAGCAAACATACATTCACTGAGAACCAATCACTTTCCTCTCTTCCTACACGTACACATGCCTTACATCCTCGATAAAAACATTTCACTGCTTCTAACAACTTGCCTCCCACACCATATATTCTTAAAACCTTCCACAGAGCGTCTCTATCAACTCTATCATATGCCTTCTCCAGATCCATAAATGCTACATACAAATCCATTTGCTTTTCTAAGTATTTCTCACCTACATTCTTCAAAGCAAACACCTGATCCACACATCCTCTACCACTTCTGAAACCACACTGCTCTTCCCCAATCTGATGCTCTGTACATGCCTTCACCCTCTCAATCAATACCCTCCCATATGATTTCCCAGGAATACTCAACAAACTTATACCTCTGTAATTTGAGCACTCACCTTTGTCCCCTTTGCCTTTGTACAATGGCACTATGCAGGCATTCCGCCAATCCTCACGCACCTCACCATGAGTCATACATACATTAGATAACCTTACCAACCAGTCAACAATACAGTCACCCCCTTTTTTAATAAATTCCACAGCAATACCATCCAACCCCGCTGCCTTGCCGGCTCTCATCTTCCGCAAAGCTTTTACTACTTCTCTGTTTACCAAATCATTTTCCCTAACCCTCTCACTTTGCACACCACCTCAACCAAAACACCCTATATCTGCCACTCTTATCCTCAAACACATTCAACAAACCTTCAAAATACTCACTCCATCTCCTTCTCACATCACCACTACTTGTTATCACCTCCCCATTAGCCCCCTTCACTGAGGTTCCCATTTGTTCCCTTGTCTTACGCACTTTATTTTCCTCCTTCCATAACATCTTTTTATTCTCCCTAAAGTTTAATGATACTCTCTCACCCCAACTCTCATTTGCCCTCTTTTTCACCTCTTGCACCTTTCTCTTGACCTCCTACCTCTTTCTTTTATACATCTCCACACATTTGCATTATTTCCCTGCAAAAATCGTCCAAATGCCTCTCTCTTCTCTTTCATTAATAATCTTACTTCTTCATCCCACCATTCACTACCCTTTCTAATCTGCCCACCTCCTACGCTTCTCATACCACAAGCCATCACTGCTTCCCTAAATACATCCCATTCCTCCCCCACTCCCCTTACCTCCTTTGTTCTCACCTTTTTCCATTCTGTACTCAGTCTCTCCTGGTACTTCCTCACACAAGTCTCCTTCCCAAGCTCACTTACTCTCACCACTCTCTTCACTCCAACATTCTTCCTTCTTTTCTGAAAACCTCTACAAATCTTCACCTTCGCCTCCACAAGATAATGATCAGACATCCCTCCAGTTGCACCTCTCAGCACATAAACATCCAAAAGTCTCTTTTTCGCAGGCCTATCAATTAACACGTAATCCAATAACGCTCTCTGGCCATCTCTCCTACTTACATACGTATATTTATGTATATCTCTTTTTAAACCAGGTATTCCCAGTCAACAGTCCTTTTTCAGCACATAAATCTACAAGCTCTTCACCATTTCCATTTACAACACTGAACACCCCATTTATACCAATTATTCCCCAACTGCCACATTACTCACCGTTGCATTCAAATCGCCCATCACTATAACCCGGTCTCGTGCATCAAAACTACTAACACATTCATTCAGCTGCTCCCAAAACACTTGCCTCTCATGATCTTTCTTCTCATGCCCAGGTGCATTTGCACCAATAATCACCCATCTCTCTCCATCAGCTTTCAGTTTTACCCATATCAATCTAGAGTTTACTTTCTTACACTCTATCACATACTCCCACAACTCCTGTTTCAGGAGTAGTGCTACTCCTTTCCTTGCTCTTGCCCTCTCTCTAACCCCTGACTTTACTCCCAAGACATTCCCAAACCACTGTTCCCCTTTACCCTTGAGCTTCGTTTCACTCAGAGCCAAAACACCCAGGTTCCTTTCCTCAAACATACTACCTATCTCTCCTTTTTCCTCATCTTGGTTACATCCACAAACATTTAGACACTCCAGTCTGAGCCTTCGAGGAGGATGAGCACTCCCCGCGTGACTCCTTCTTCTGTTTCCCCTTTTAGGAAGTTAAAATACAAGGAGGGGAGGGTTTCTAGACCCCTGCTCCCGTCCCCTATAGTCGCCTCCTACGACACGCGAGGAATGCGTGGGAAGTATTCTTTCTTCCCTATCCCCAAGGATATATATATATATATATATATATATATATATATATATATATATATATATATATATATATATATATATATATATATATAATCCCTGGGGATAGGGGAGAAAGAATACTTCCCACGTATTCCCTGCGTGTCGTAGAAGGCGACTAAAAGGGGAGGGAGCGGGGGGCTGGAAATCCTCCCCTCTTGTTTTTTTTTTTAATTTTCCAAAAAAAGGAACAGAGAAGGGGGCCAGGTGAGGATGTTCCCTCAGAGGCCCAGTCCTCTGTACTTAACGCTACCTTGCTGATGCGGGAAATGGCGGATAGTTTGAAAAAAAAAAAAAAATATATATATATATATATATATATATATATATATATATATATATATATATATATATATATATATATGTATATATATATGTATATATATATATATATATTTAGGGAATCAGTGATGGATTGCGCAAAAGATGCTTGTGGCATGAGAAGAGTGGGAGGTGGGTTGATTAGAAAGGGTAGTGAGTGGTGGGATGAAGAAGTAAGAGTATTAGTGAAAGAGAAGAGAGAGGCATTTGGACGATTTTTGCAGGGAAAAAATGATATTGAGTGGGAGACGTATAAAAGAAAGAGACAGGAGGTCAAGAGAAAGGTGCAAGAGGTGAAAAAAAGGGCAAATGAGAGTTGGGGTGAGAGAGTATCATTAAATTTTAGGGAGAATAAAAAGATGTTCTGGAAGGAGGTAAATAAAGTGCGTAAGACAAGGGAGCAAATGGGAACTTCAGTGAAGGGCGCAAATGGGGAGGTGATAACAAGTAGTGGTGATGTGAGAAGGAGATGGAGTGAGTATTTAGAAGGTTTGTTGAATGTGTTTGATGATAGAGTGGCAGATATAGGGTGTTTTGGTCGAGGTGGTGTGCAAAGTGCGAGGGTTAGGGAAAATGAGTTGGTAAACAGAGAAGAGGTAGTAAAAGCTTTGCGGAAGATGAAAGCCGGCCAGGCAGCAGGTTTGGATGGTATTGCAGTGGAATTTATTAAAAAAGGGGGTGACTGTATTGTTGACTGGTTGGTAAGGTTATTTAATGTATGTATGACTCATGGTGAGGTGCCTGAGGATTGGCGGAATGCGTGCATAGTGCCATTGTACAAAGGCAAAGGGGATAAGAGTGAGTGCTCAAATTACAGAGGTATAAGTTTGTTGAGTATTCCTGGCAAATTACATGGGAGGGTATTGATTGAGAGGGTGAAGGCATGTACAGAGCATCAGATTGGGGAAGAGCAGTGTGGTTTCAGAAGTGGTAGAGGATGTGTGGATCAGGTGTTTGCTTTGAAGAATGTATGTGAGAAATACTTAGAAAAGCAAATGGATTTGTATGTAGCATTTATGGATCTGGAGAAGGCATATGATAGAGTTGATAGAGATGCTCTGTGGAAGGTATTAAGAATATATGGTGTGGGAGGCAAGTTGTTAGAAGCAGTGAAAAGTTTTTATCGAGGATGTAAGGCTTGTGTACGTGTAGGAAGAGAGGAAAGTGATTGGTTCTCAGTGAATGTAGGTTTGCGGCAGGGGTGTGTGATGTCTCCATGGTTGTTTAATTTGTTTATGGATGGGGTTGTTAGGGAGGTGAATGCAAGAGTTTTGGAAAGAGGGGCAAGTATGAAGTCTGTTGGGGATGAGAGAGCTTGGGAAGTGAGTCAGTTGTTGCTCGCTGATGATACAGCGCTGGTGGCTGATTCATGTGAGAAACTGCAGAAGCTGGTGACTGAGTTTGGTAAAGTGTGTGAAAGAAGAAAGTTAAGAGTAAATGTGAATAAGAGCAAGGTTATTAGGTACAGTAGGGTTGAGGGTCAATTCAATTGGGAGGTGAGTTTGAATGGAGAAAAACTGGAGGAAGTGAAGTGTTTTAGATATCTGGGAGTGGATCTGGCAGCGGATGGAACCATGGAAGCGGAAGTGGATCATAGGGTGGGGGAGGGGGCAAAAATTCTGGGAGCCTTGAAGAATGTGTGGAAGTCGGGAACATTATCTCGGAAAGCAAAAATGGGTATGTTTGAAGGAATAGTGGTTCCAACAATGTTGTATGGTTGCGAGGCGTGGACTATGGATAGAGTTGTGCGCAGGAGGATGGATGTGCTGGAAATGAGATGTTTGAGGACAATGTGTGGTGTGAGGTGGTTTGATCGAGTAAGTAACGTAAGGGTAAGAGAGATGTGTGGAAATAAAAAGAGCGTGGTTGAGAGAGCAGAAGAGGGTGTTTTGAAATGGTTTGGTCACATGGAGAGAATGAGTGAGGAAAGATTGACTAAGAGGATATATGTTTCGGAGGTGGAGGGAACGAGGAGAAGAGGGAGACCAAATTGGAGGTGGAAAGATGGAGTGAAAAAGATTTTGTGTGATCGGGGCCTGAACATGCAGGAGGGTGAAAGGAGGGCAAAAAATAGAGTGAATTGGATCGATGTGGTATACCGGGGTTGACGTGCTGTCGGTGGATTGAATCAAGGCATGTGTATGGGGGTGGGTTGGGCCATTTCTCTCGTCTGTTTCCTTGCGCTACCTCGCAAACGTATATATATATATATATATATATATATATATATATATATATATATATATATATATATATATATATTTTTTTTTTTTTTTTTTTTATACTTTGTCGCTGTCTCCCGCGTTTGCGAGGTAGCGCAAGGAAACAGACGAAAGAAATGGCCCAACCCCCCCCCCCATACACATGTACATACACACGTCCACACACGCAAATATACATACCTACACAGCTTTCCATGGTTTACCCCAGACGCTTCACATGCCTTGATTCACTCCACTGACAGCACGTCAACCCCTGTATACCACATCGCTCCAATTCACTCTATTCCTTGCCCTCCTCTACACCCTCCTGCATGTTCAGGCCCCGATCACACAAAATCTTTTTCACTCCATCTTTCCACCTCCAATTTGGTCTCCCTCTTCTCCTCGTTCCCTCCACCTCCGACACATATATCCTCTTGGTCAATCTTTCCTCACTCATTCTCTCCATGTGACCAAACCATTTCAAAACACCCTCTTCTGCTCTCTCAACCACGCTCTTTTTATTTCCACACATCTCTCTTACCCTTACGTTACTTACTCGATCAAACCACCTCACACCACACATTGTCCTCAAACATCTCATTTCCAGCACATCCATCCTCCTGCGCACAACTCTATCCATAGCCCACGCCTCGCAACCATACAACATTGTTGGAACCACTATTCCTTCAAACATACCCATTTTTGCTTTCCGAGATAATGTTCTCGACTTCCACACATTTTTCAAGGCTCCCAAAATTTTCGCCCCCTCCCCCACCCTATGATCCACTTCCGCTTCCATGGTTCCATCCGCTGACAGATCCACTCCCAGATATCTAAAACACTTCACTTCCTCCAGTTTTTCTCCATTCAAACTCACCTCCCAATTGACTTGACCCTCAACCCTACTGTACCTAATAACCTTGCTCTTATTCACATTTACTCTTAACTTTCTTCTTCCACACACTTTACCAAACTCAGTCACCAGCTTCTGCAGTTTCTCACATGAATCAGCCACCAGCGCTGTATCATCAGCGAACAACAACTGACTCACTTCCCAAGCTCTCTCATCCCCAACAGACTTCATACTTGCCCCTCTTTCCAGGACTCTTGCATTTACCTCCCTAACAACCCCATCCATAAACAAATTAAACAACCATGGAGACATCACACACCCCTGCCGCAAACCTACATTCACTGAGAACCAATCACTTTCCTCTCTTCCTACACGTACACATGCCTTACATCCTCGATAAAAACTTTTCACTGCTTCTAACAACTTGCCTCCTACACCATATATTCTTAATACCTTCCACAGAGCATCTCTATCAACTCTATCATATGCCTTCTCCAGATCCATAAATGCTACATACAAATCCATTTGCTTTTCTAAGTATTTCTCACATACATTCTTCAAAGCAAACACCTGATCCACACATCCTCTACCACTTCTGAAACCGCACTGCTCTTCCCCAATCTGATGCTCTGTACATGCCTTCACCCTCTCAATCAATACCCTTCCATATAATTTACCAGGAATACTCAACAAACTTATACCTCTGTAATTTGAGCACTCACTCTTATCCCCTTTGCCTTTGTACAATGGCACTATGCACGCATTCCGCCAATCCTCAGGCACCTCACCATGAGTCATACATACATTAAATAACCTTACCAACCAGTCAACAATACAGTCACCCCCTTTTTTAATAAATTCCACTGCAATACCATCCAAACCTGCTGCCTTGCCGGCTTTCATCTTCCGCAAAGCTTTTACTACCTCTTCTCTGTTTACCAAATCATTTTCCCTAACCCTCTCACTTTGCACACCACCTCGACCAAAACACCCTATATCTGCCACTCTGTCATCAGACACATTCAACAAACCTTCAAAATACTCATTCCATCTCCTTCTCACATCACCACTACTTGTTATCACCTCCCCATTTACGCCCTTCACTGAAGTTCCCATTTGCTCCCTTGTCTTACGCACCCTATTTACCTCCTTCCAGAACATCTTTTTATTCTCCCTAAAATTTACTGATAGTCTCTCACCCCAACTCTCATTTGCCCTTTTTTTCACCTCTTGCACCTTTCTCTTGACCTCCTGTCTCTTTCTTTTATACTTCTCCCACTCAATTGCATTTTTTCCCTGCAAAAATCGTCCAAATGCCTCTCTCTTCTCTTTCACTAATACTCTTACTTCTTCATCCCACCACTCACTACCCTTTCTAAACAGCCCACCTCCCACTCTTCTCATGCCACAAGCATCTTTTGCGCAATCCATCACTGATTCCCTAAATACATCCCATTCCTCCCCCACTCCCCTTACTTCCATTGTTCTCACCTTTTTCCATTCTGTACACAGTCTCTCCTGGTACTTCCCCACACAGGTCTCCTTCCCAAGCTCACTTACTCTCACCACCTTCTTCACCCCAACATTCACTCCTCTTTTCTGAAAACCCATACTAATCTTCACCTTAGCCTCCACAAGATAATGATCAGACATCCCTCCAGTTGCACCTCTCAGCACATTAACATCCAAAAGTCTCTCTTTCGCACGCCTGTCAATTAACACGTAATCCAATAACGCTCTCTGGCCATCTCTCCTACTTACATAAGTATACTTATGTATATCTCGCTTTTTAAACCAGGTATTCCCAATCATCAGTCCTTTTTCAGCACATAAATCTACAAGCTCTTCACCATTTCCATTTACAACACTGAACACCCCATGTGTACCAATTATTCCCTCAACTGCCACATTACTCACCTTTGCATTCAAATCACCCATCACTATAACCCGGGCTCGTGCATCAAAACCGCTAACACACTCATTCAGCTGCTCCCAAAACACTTGCCTCTCATGATCTTTCTTCTCATGCCCAGGTGCATATGCACCAATAATCACCCACCTCTCTCCATCAACTTTCAATTTTACCCATATTAATCGAGAATTTACTTTCTTACATTCTATCACATACTCCCACAACTCCTGTTTCAGGAGTATTGCTACTCCTTCCCTTGCTCTTGTCCTCTCACTAACCCCTGACTTCACTCCCCAGACATTTCCAAACCACTCTTCCCCTTTACCCTTGAGCTTCGTTTCACTCAGAGCCAAAACATCCAGGTTCCTTTCCTCAAACATACTACCTATCTCTCCTTTTTTCACATCTTGGTTACATCCACACACATTTAGGCACCCCACTCTGAGCCTTCGAGGAGGATGATCACTCCCCGCGTGACTCCTTCTTCTGTTTCCCATTTTAGAAAGTTAATACAAGGAGGGGAGGATTTCCGGCCCCCCGCTCCCGTCCCCTCTAGTCGCTTTCTACGACACGCGAGGAATACGTGGGAAGTATTCTTTCACCCCTATCCCCAGGGATAATATACATATATATATACATACACACACACACACACACATACACACACATACGCACATACACACACACACACACACATACATATATATACATATGAAAAATGTAAGAAACAATTTAGAAAACAAACTTTTAGCTTGAAATGAATGAAAAAAAAAAAAAAAATGAATGTCACATAATGGTTCAACCTCTGGCTATGGAAAAGGAAATGTACAATTTATTCACACAAACGTCAATAGCAGTTCTCATCAATTTCACCACTGTATCAATAAGCTTCAATGTCTAAGCTACATTTTTCTCCAACTTCACTATTTTCTTGTCAAAAACACCATGCATGAAAACTATCACTCCAGTAACACAACTATAAACATTTACTTCCCCTTTAAAAGTTCTGGGGAAGTCTGTCTCGATACACTGCGGCGAGGCGACGCGACGCTGACACAATCACTGTCACAATATCACTTCTGCCTCCTCAAGTCAATCTCTCATCCACAGTGCAGGCCTTCATCGTCGAAATCGGTCTTGTTGCTGGAAGGCTTGAATGTGTCATCACAGAAAGTTGCCATCTTGATATCCTTGGATGACAATCCACCACAGTCATGAGTTGACCAAGTGACTTCTACCTTGTTATATACATTAAACCATTCTGGGTGGTGGTCAAGTTTCTCACTTGCCAGTGCAACACGGCTCATCCAGCCCCATGCCTCATTGAAGTTCTTGAAGAGGAAAGTTTTCTTAACTGCATCACGACCATCCACCATTGTCCAATTAGCATCAAGCAAAGGCTTCAAGGTGGATTCACGTTCACCTGCTTTTATTTTCAACTGAGATGCTGCTTTAAGAAGGCCTGGTAAATCATTGGATTTGACAAGTGTTTCCCCCTTGTACATGTAGTTGAGCAGACCACGAAGTTCTTGTATGGTAATATCACGAAGAACAACAACTGGATTGGAGTGTGTTACAGTTTTGAACATTTCCTCAAAGCTCTCACTGCATGTTGCCAAAACTAGTCGATGAGCTTGTACAAACTGACCATCAGCCATTAGGGTGCAGTCTGTGAGTTGATTGTGGCGCAGCAGACGCTCACATACAGACAAAAACCGTGTCTCTGTGTTGCTTGACCGGAGATGAAGACGATTCAACTTTCTAGCATTGTCTCCCTGAAGTTCGCCCAACTTCAGCTGGGGGTGCTTGCCACGGAGATGCCTTAGCATTGACGATGTGTTTCCGTGCTTGGCCAGCTTTTCATTACATATCCTGCAGCTCACTTTGTCAGTGCCCTCCTCTTGAAAATGCCTCCACACTGTTGACCTTTTCTTCTTCACTGATACATCCAGTGGGGGAAGAGCTTCAACTACTTCCTCCACCTGCTGTTCTTCTATTTGCCAAGACACTGCTTCACCAGTTACAGTGGGACCCACAGCATTCAATAAACAATGCATCAGCTCTGGGTGCTTTCCCCGGAGGTGTCGCAGCATCATGGAAGTGTTTCCATATCTAGTAAGTCGTTTATGACATGTTCTGCATACCACTTTATTTTCCCCTTCTTCTTCAAAGTGCCTCCACACTGCAGACCGCTTCTTTTGCATTGAACCTATGGACCATCGTACCCGTCACTAATATATATATATATATATATATTTTTTTTTTTTTTTTTTTTTTTTATACTTTGTCGCTGTCTCCCGCGTTTGCGAGGTAGCGCAAGGAAACAGACGAAAGAAATGGCCCAACCCCCCCCCATACACATGTACATACATACGTCCACACACGTAAATATACACACCTACACAGCTTTCCATGGTTTACCCCAGACGCTTCACATGCCCTGGTTCAATCCATTGACAGCACGTCAGCCCCGGTATATCACATCGATCCAATTCACTCTATTCCTTGCCTGCCTTTCACCCTCCTGCATGTTCAGGCCCATATCACTCAAAATCTTTTTCACTCCATCTTTCCACCTCCAGTTTGGTCTCCCACTTCTCCTCGTTCCCTCCACCTCCAACACATATATCCTCTTGGTCAATCTTTCCTCACTCATTCTCTCCATGTGCCCAAACCATTTCAAAACACCCTCTTCTGCTCTCTCAACCACGCTCTTTTTATTTCCACACATCTCTGTTACCCTTACATTACTTACTCGATCAAACCACCTCACACCACACATTGTCCTCAAACATCTCATTTCCAGCACATCCACCCTCCTGCGCACAACTCTATCCATAGCCCATGCCTCGCAACCATACAACATTGTTGGAACCACTATTCCTTCAAACATACCCATTTTTGCTTTCCGAGATAATGTTCTCGACTTCCACACATTCTTCAAGGCGCCCAGGGTTTTCGCCCCCTCCCCCACCCTATGATTCACTTCCACTTCCATGGTTCCATCCGCTGCCAGATCCACTCCCAGATATCTAAAACACTTTACTTCCTCCAGTTTTTCTCCATTCAACCTTACCTCCCAATTGACTTGACCCTCAACCCTACTGTACCAAATAACCTTGCTCTTATTTATATTTACTGTTAACTTTCTTCTTTCACACACTTTACCAAACTCAGTCACCAGCTTCTGCAGTTTCTCACATGAATCAGCCACCAGCGCTGTATCATCAGCGAACAACAACTGACTCACTTCCCAAGCTCTCTCATCCACAACAGACTTCATACTTGCCCCTCTTTCCAAAACTCTTGCATTCACCTCCCTAACAACCCCAACCATAAACAAATTAAGCAGCCATGGAGACATCACACACCCCTGCTGCAAACCTACATTCACTGAGAACCAATCACTTTCCTCTCTTCCTACACGTACACATGCCTTGTATCCTCGATAAAAACTTTTCACTGCCTCTAACAACTTGCCTCCTACACCATATATTCTTAATACCTTCCACAGAGCATCTCTATCAACTATATATATATATATATATATATATACGTATTTGCAGTCCAGAGTTTATTGATGATGAGTTTGAGAAGATATATTTATAGGATCTAAGTTAAAGTACCCTAGATCTTTCATTGATAAATCCCTTAAGTTAGCAAAGAAATCATTTTATAGAGTTGAGCTCAAACCTCCCATTGACACCAAGAATCTTTTAGTTCTCCCTTTTAATAATAATTTCACTTTGCTTCCCATGTTGCTTAAATCCTTTAATGTAAATGTTGCCTTTAGCAAGAATAATACTATAAAGAATATCTTAATTAGAAATTCACCAGAAAATTCTCTTGGTTGCATCTATAAAGTGCCTTGTGGAAACTGTGATAAATTCTATGTTGGTCAGACTGGTAAGGATCTTTCCGTTAGACTTAAGCAACATAAATATAGTATAAGAACGGGACAAGAATCAAATGCCTTGTTTAACCATGTTAAAAACTATGATCATTGTATTGACTGGAGTAACGCCATCTCAGTTATTAACTCTAACTCTATTACTAAGAGAAATATCATTGAATATTCTATATTAAATACACAACTCTAACTCTATTACTAAGAGAAATATCATTGAATCTTCTATCTTAAATACACAAAGAATTATAATCTTAATATTAGTGATAGTCTATACAAATTAGATAACTTTATTGTTGATAAGATTTGTAAAATGATAAGTTTATGAACGCTCGTTGTATGTTTCGGACAATCACATGTTTACCAAATGGCGTCCTAGCTTCGTCTCTTCGATGTATATCAACTGACTGTTATATTTCTCTCTTGTGTCTCCCCTGATGATGTGAATATTACACGAAAGTGCACTTGGGAACTTTTCGTGTTTCATTTTCCCCATGGAATCATAGGAATATCTTGATCACGCGCAAAATTGTGATCCTTTCCAATATATATATATATATATATATATATATATATATATATATATATATATATAGGATAGGGGAGAAAGAATACTTCCCACGTATTCCCTGCGTGTCGTAGAAGGCGACTAAAAGGGGAGGGAGCGGGGGGCTGGAAATCCTCCCCTCTCACTTTTTTTTTTAATTTTCCAAAAGAGGGAACAGAGAAGGGGCCCAGGTGAGGATATTCCCTCAATGGCCCAGTCCTCTGTTCTCAACGCTACCTCGCTAATGCGGGAAATGGCGAATAGTATGAAAGAAAGAATATATATATATATATATATATATATATATATATATATATATATATATATATATATATATATATATATATATATATATATATATATATATATATATATATATATATATATATATATATCTGTGTGTGTGAGTGGATGGGGCATTCTTCATGTTTCTAGGCGCTACCTCGCTGACGCGGGAAACATTATATATATATATATATATATATATATATATATATATATATATATATATATATATATATATATATAATTTTTTCTTTATTACACTTAGTTGCTGTCTTCCGCGTTAGCAAGGTAGCGCAAGGAAACAGACGAAAGAATGGCCCAACCCTCCCACATCCACGTGTATGTATATACATAAACGCCCACACACGCACATATACATACCTATACATTTCAACGTATACAAACATATACATACACAGACATATACATATATGCACATATACATAGACATATACATATACATATCGAGGATGTAAGGCATGTTTACGTGTAGGAACAGAGGAAAGTGATTGGTTTCCAGTGAATGCCGGTTTGCGGCAGGGGTGTGTGATGTCTCCATGGTTGTTTAATTTGTTTATGGATGGGTTGGTTAGGGAGATTAATGCAAGAATTTTGTAGCGAGGGGCAAGTATGCTGTCTGTTGTGGATGAGAGGGCTTGGAAAGTGAGTCAGTTGTTCGCTCATGATACAGCGCTGGTGGCTGATTCGGGTGATAAACTGCAGAAGCTGGTGACTGAGTTTGGTAAAGTGTGTGAAAGAAGAATGTTATGAGTAAATGTGACTAAGAGCAAGGTTATTAGGTACAGTAGGGTTGAGGGACAAGTCAATTGGGAGGTAAGTTTGAATGGAGAAAAACTGGAGGAAGTGAAGTGTTTTAAATATCGGAGTAGATTTAGCAGAGACTGAGACTGAGTGTGAACGAATGGGCCTTTGCTGTCTTTTCCTAGCGCTACCTCGCACACATGAGGGGGGAGGGGGATGGTATTCCATGTGTGGCGAGGTGGCGATGGGAATGAATAAAGGCAGACAGTGTGAATTGTGTGCATGGGTATATATGTATGTGTCTGTGTGTAAGTATATATATGTGTGCATTGAGATGTATAGGTATGTATATTTGCGTGTGTGGACGTTTATGTATATACATGTGTATGGTAGGTGGGTTGGGCCATTTCTTTCGTCTTTCCTTGCGCTACCTCGCAAACGCGGGAGACAGCGACAAAGCAAAATTAATAAATAAATAATAGAATATATATATACGTTGAAATGTATAGGTATGTATATGTGCGTGTGTGGACGTGTATGTATATACATGTGGTATATGGGTGGGTTGGGCGATTCTTTCGTCTGTTTCCTTGCGTTACCTCGCTAACGCGGGAGACAGCGACAAAGTATAATAAATGAAATATAAATGTATATTCATACTTGCTGCCTTCATCAGTTTTCGTCGCCACCCGCCACTAGTTTGATTTCAAACTAGTTAGCTTTGATGTTTCCTCACTTTTCACTAAAGTTCCAGTTCATGACCTTTTAGAATATTTAGTTGATGTCTTGGATGATATTCATTTATCTGTTTCAAAGTCTAAATTCATTGAACTGTTAAAATTGTGTATAAAAGACTGTGTATTTCAAGTTAATGGAGATTATTATGCTCAAAAATTTGGTATGGCAATGGGTAACCCTCTTTCACCTGTACTAAGTAATCTTTATATGGAATTTTTTTGAAACAAAATTACTAAAGGATATCTTACCTTTTAATGCAATTCGGTTTAGATATGTAGATGATGGTCTTTGTGTTTGGCCAACAAATGAAAATTTACAAATATTTCTCCCCTTACTTAACAGTTTAGTACCTTCCATCAAATATACTGTAGAAAATGAAAATAATGGTATGTTACCATTTTCACATTGCATGATCCATAGACAAGGAAACGAGTTTAAGTTTAGCATATACAGAAAACCTACCAATGTATGCTCATATATCCATTATTACTCATCGCAACATGACAGAGTTAAATTATCATCATTTCAATCTATGTTCCTTAGGGCATTACGTATTTGCAGTCCAGAGTTTATTGATGATGAGTTTGAGAAGATATATTCTATTGGATCTAAGTTAAAGTACCCTAGATCTTTCATTGATAAATCCCTTAAGTTAGCAAA